>NC_088378.1:8895277-9196759 GCF_037993035.2 Macaca fascicularis
GGACAAATATCCTTTAAGCCTCTCATTCAGCTAGTTTCCTGTGTATAAGAAAAATAACATACTAATCCTTTTATACCATTTTTTTCATACAGTTATATTTTATTCACCTAACACTGGTAAAAATGTAACTGCCGTAAGAGAATCTCTGAATAATATTCCCAAAGCACTAAACTGCACTTGGAACTGGAAGGGACATTAATATCACTTACACACCCCCCGCCAGTTGTTTTTCCAGATGAAAAAACTGGAGGCACATTGTGCTGATGTGCTGAAGTTCACATAGCCTGTTTGTCATGCTGTCATTTCTCCCACAGGACAGCTCTTCAAATGATAACACAGACGGTGTCTGTCATCACAGTCTGCCCTCTATTCTTGGTTCTGCATCTGCAGATTCAACCAATCCATAAAAAATATTTGCTGGAACAGCAGTAAAATAAACAATAAATATAAAACATAATGCAAATTTAAAATAAATATGAACAAGTATTAACACAGCTCTTACCTTTTAGTAGGTATTAAAGTCATCTAGAGATGATTTAAAGTATACAGTAGGATGTGTATAGGTTATATGCAAATACTCTGTCATTTTATATCAAGGACTTGAGTGTCTGCAGACTGTCGTATCCATGGGCATCCTGGAACCAACCCTCCTCAGATCCTCAGGGACGACTCTGTATTATGTTATGTAACTAAATTAAAACATATGACTTGTGCCATTTCTTCCTTGGTAAATCTTTTCAGTGAACCCACTGAATCAAATCTTTCAGCATATAAAATGAACTGAAATAAAATTCAAAATCCTAAATCCAGCCCATGAGGCTCACTAGGACCTGGCTGCCACTTTTCCTCAGTTCTCTCCTCCCACCCCTGCCCCAACTCACTGTGGCCCAGCCTCGATATGATACCAGGGGCATTCTCCCTCTGAGTCCAAAACATTCTTAGCTGCAAATTCTCATGTACCTGTTCTCACTTTCCCGTTGTATCCTGACAACACATTCTCTGCTTTTTCCCCCCATCCTATGTTTGGTTCAGTACTGTGATCCTGAGCTGCATCTTTTTCTTGTCCTCGTAGAACGTGTCACGATCACATATTTGTTTTTTGTCAGCGACTCTTCAGTATATGTCTTAGTCCATTTTCTGCTGCTATAGTAGAATACCACAGTCTGGATAATCTATTAATAAAATAAGTTTATTGGGCTCATGCTTCTGGATGCTGGAAAGTCCAAGAGCATGCCGCCGGCATCTGGTGAGGGCCTTTTGGCTGCATCACGTGGTGAGAGGACAAGAGCACACATGTTCGTTTGGATTTCCTTCTTTTCCTATGAAGCCATCAGTCCTATCAGGGTGACCCCACCCCGATGACCTCATCTAATCCTAGTTACCTCCCAAACGCCCCACTTAAAATCAATATGTGAACTTGGGGATGATGTTTCTAACCACATGAAATCTGGGGGACATATCCAATATTTTTTGAATGTTTAAATGAATGAGTGTATTCAATGTAATGGCTTCCCCAAAAGTGGAAAATTTTTTTGTTAATTATTTTTTAATTGACCATCTTTGTCTATAAAATGAGGAGGAGGTTTTTTCTCCTCAGATATTAGAGTCATTTTAATGGCTTCACATTATTTCACTTTCCATTAACATAATTGAGACCATTAGTTTTTATCCAGGTTTTTGCATTGCTAACATCAGTGAACATCTTGTACCTGCGTATTTGTATACCATTTCCTTAGCATAAATTCCTTCAATGTGAATTATGAAATATGCATTATCTTGGTGTATTTTCAGTCAGTACATTACTTAATGAATTATATAAAAATACTTGCATATGCTTTGCTTTAAAAATAAGTCTATATTTTTTCTAGGATTCACATCCAAATAATAGCCAATATTAATGAACAACCTTTACATGTAGATATTGGAGATGTTTTAAAAACCTCTTGGAGAGTTAATATTGAAATAACAAGATGTACCTCTTTTTATAGTATTTATATGACTTTTTGTACATAAGGGTGACTATAGGACTCTATCAGTGGTTTTCTTTTAGAAGTCTCCATGTGGTATTATTTTATTGTAAGGAAATACAGTTGTTCATTAGTGCTCATGGTGATATTTATGTAAAACAAATAAGCACACTTTTATGCTGGTGTGTATTTTCTCTTTTACTCAATTATTTACCATGACTTCTTTTTACCCGAACGTAAGTTGTAAATATTGGTCTCTGTTAATGAGCTGCATCAGAAATTCTCCAATCTGTATTAATTAATATCCTCTAAAACCTGTACTTTACACCCCACACTTTGTGCAGATACTGGCATTAAACAGTCCTGTAACATACACATGCATAGGAGGTCTTCTCGGGATTTTTTTTCTTACTTGATTAAGGCAGCCCCTGATCACTGACAAACTTGTCAAAGCCCCTGCGATCTAAAGACCTTGAATAAAGTCACAGCAGAGAGAGAGAGAAAAAAAAATCACACAAAGCCTTTTGCTAATATTAAAATGTTTGAGGTGACTGGCTTAATCTCAACTTTGAGGCAAATCGATGATTTCATACCAAGCGACTGCTCCATTACATGCCTATGCTCAGAAAAGTGAAAGGAAAAACAATTAATCCACCACTTCTGAGGAAAAAGGTCCATTTTCCCTGACATTGGACTGGCCATTCAATAAACTGAGCTGTATTTAGTGAAGAAGATGGGGATGGACCCCCAGGAGTTGGGGCGTGAGGAAGAAAGGCCGCCTTTCTCCTGGTCATCATCCCTTTACACCTGCAAAGGAGAGGAAGGCAGATCTCGCAGAAGAAGGGGACAGTAGCCAGGCATGGGCAGGGGAGCTGCACAAGTCCTGAGCATACAGCCTTCAACAGGCACTGCAGGTCAGCAACAGTGCTGTGAGATAGGCTCAGAAAATAGGAGTCAGGCGATGCAGAAATTGTGAGGCCAACCAAATCCCTGTATCCTACTCACCCCTCGTTTCGCATCATCCTGAGATAAAGCCTCTCTCCCTTTTCTGGGAAAGTGATAGTTTATTCTGACACTGTGTTAGAAATTGGCTTTCCAAGGGCTGTGAAATTAACCTACCTGAGAGGTTAAGGGGTATGGAAGTGGTCACGGTGACAGACCCCCATCTCTAGGTGACAGGTGATGACACTATAATACCATGGACAGCCTCAACCCAGCCAGGCCCTTAGTAGTGAGGTGGGGCCAGAGAAATTACACTGCAGTACATTTCCTTAGTTTTCCTTCTGTCTTCTCTGGGAGAGATTGCCTTGTTTAATTCATATTTATTTTTCTCTCTCTCTGGGATGTAGTTAATCATTTGGGACAGTGGATCAGGTGGCAAAATTAGGCTTTCTGATTTGTGAATGAATAGGTAACTCCGTAATTTCACAATATCAAAACCTCAGCATATTCAGTATTAACCTATTGAATGGGATTACCACACAAGTATAATTTTCCTAGGACCATGCTATGTGTATGACTGTTATTTTCCTAAATGATCAAATTGTGATATTCCACTGTTCTAGATATAGATCCAGCAGGCAGCTGATACTGTCTGCTCTGTCTTTCCAGGATTCCCTCTCACGCCTTATCACTGCTGCAGTTCTGAGTATAAATAAAATGCACTTCCTCATCTGAAAAGATTTTGGGGAGTTAGGGAACACCACTGCTAATTTTTTTCTCACTAATTTCTTACCCATTTAAAAAGTATGCTAATCTATTTAGGCATAACTGTACTTTACAGTCTCTGAAATCAGTTTGTAATTACAAACACTTTTTTTTATTTTTTATTTTTATTTATTTATTTTTATTATGCTTTATGTTCTAGGGTACGTGTGCACAATGTGCAGGTTTGTTACATATGTATACATGTGCCATGTTGGTGTGCTGCACCCATTAACTCGTCATTTACATTAGGTATATCTCCTAATGCTATCCCTCTCCCCTCCCCCCTCCCCACAACAGGCCCTGGTGTGTGATGTTCCCCTTGCTGTGTCCAAGTGATCTCATTGTGCAATTCCCACCTATACAAACACTCTTTATGTTTTCGCTTTCAGAAAGTAAATTTTCTTCATAAACAATGAGAAATGTTAGTATTTCAGTTTGCATGGAGGGTGATCAGGAGGGTTGGATTCTGTATTAGGGAGGATCTCTCAGCTCTCTGAAATATTTTCTTTGGAAACTAACTGGGTTTACAGGAGAGAGAGAAGGAGAGAGAGAAAGGAAAAGGAGAGAGAGAGGGAGGCATATTTATCTGAGGTTTCCAGTGAGGAGTGAATTTCCTCTTAATTTCTGAGAAGGCTGATAAGCTATCTATGGAATGACTTCACCACCTCCAGCATTTGTAGTACAGGAACTGTCAGTCCAATGAATTTACATCACATTGGGGAGACAGGTGCCTGAACCCACTATTTTGCTTTCAAATATTCTTTATGAGATAGAAAGAAGATCAGAAAACTACAATCGAGATTTTAAGTTATTTTTCAGGTGGGCATGCATAGAGTTTTTATAAAGTACTGCTTCAAAGAGCCATGGATACCTTCTATTCACTGTGAATTGGTTTGCCTGGTGCAGGATAGGAGCAGTGAATTAACAGAGTTTCTTGTAGAATGCAATTCACTGGCATGACAGCAAAGCAAGAATGAGATTCTCTCCAGGCTGTTATTAGATTTCTGTGACCCTCCTCTATTGTTCACAGTTGTGTAGATTCCTATCTTCAAGTTATGTATGCTGTTCTGTATTAGAACATGAAATTGAAGTCAGTAGATCAGTCCTAGGGGACACGTCGTTCTAACAGTCTCTGGGGAGCATTTGTAAAATTGTGATCAGAGCAATCACTAAATATAAGTGGAGCAAGTCAGGAAGTTGGTTATCAGCTGAGTGCCTTCCTCTTGGCTCTTCCCCTGGCTCCTCCCAGACTTCAAGCCTAGCTCGCCTCTTGCAGGAGTATTTCAAAGAGGGTGTGCTTCTTCCCACTTGCTTCTAGCTAAGGAGCTGGCTTGGTATACAGCAAATGGAGCCAGCTACATCCTGCTCTGTGAACCATCGCTGTTGCCATACTTCTTGGTTCATGCCAACAGACAGACATTCTTACAGTTCATTTGAGTATTCATTGGCTCCATATAGGCCAATAATATAATAATTGCTTCAGTAAGATATGCACATGCATGTATACATATGTAATGACTACTTGATTTTGACATACAACCTTGCTATTCAAAGTTCTGTTTATTTGCACTTCAGTTTACCTTTACAATAATAGAATATAAGAATTGTCTGGCACCCAGGCTGTGAAAAGGGATGCACACTCAATTATGTTTCCTTCAAAAAAGGAATGTTTATGGAGTGCGGGCTCTGTGGCAGAATGGTTCTAAGTACTCACATGTAATAGTGAAAACAACAGGCAGGATTCCCAGCCACGTGGAGCTGACCTCATAGTGGGAAAGATGGCCAGTAAGCAAGTAACTAAATTAATTTGTTATATAATTTGAGTTAGTTATGAGTGCCATACAAAAATGTCAAACGGATCAAAAGGATACAGATATTGGTCATTTGTACAAAAGCAGACTATTTCTGAAAGGCCTCTCTAAGTGGAGTCCTGGATAGATTGAGGGAACTATCTGTGCCATGTTGACAGGAACGGTGGAAAGGAAGAGGGAATGGCTAGTGCCAAGGCTGAGGGCAGGTGCTGAGTTTGGTGTATGTAGGTGTAGAGTGGCTGGATCTGGGAATGAACTGGTGATCTGGGAGAGAGGCGGGGCAGACGTGTGTCACGAATGTGCATAGGTAGCCATCAGTGGGTGCTAAGCAAAGGAATAATGGGCTCTAATTCATGTTTCTGAAAGAACACCCCAGCCTCTGTTGGAGAAATGGCTCAGAAAGGCTGAAATAGATGCAGTGGAAGCAGTTCAGAGGTTCCAGGTAAGAGCAGGTGCTTGCGTGGGTGACGCTTGTGTCATTCTGAAGGTGGCGAGTGGTGGTCTCATTCTGGAGTGATCTTGAAGATAAAACCTACAGTATCTGTTGATGGATTAGAGGCTGAATATCATGGAAATAGAGAAACTAAGGATGAATCATAGTTATTTGAACACCTGGGTGACTGGGGGTGTTTTTGTTGGGATGGGGTAGACTAGGCAGAAGCAGGTTTTGTTGAGGAACAATCGGGGGTTCTAATTTGGACATACTAATTTACAGATGGCAAGGCAGATGAGTCATGGAGACAATTTGCTGTACAAATCTGCAGCTCAAAGCTGGAAACATAAATTTAGCAAAAAGCAAAGGGTAGATACCTAAGCCATAGGACTGAGAAGATCACTTGAGCAGCGAGTATGGATAGAAAACAGAAGTGGTCCCATAGACTGGACTATGGTACCTTCCATCATTTAGAGGCGTACAAAGGATCTAGTATACAACACCGCAAAGCAGCGGCTACTGGTGGTACATGCGGAAGCTTGTGGTCGGGCTAATGTTACTGTGGGATCTATTCTTAGTGATGGTACTTGAGTCCAAATATCTGGAAGGATTTTGAAAAATCAGGACAGTGTAAGATTGGAGTTCTATTTCAAGACACCTGGAAATAATGTTTGTAAACCGATATGTAAAGTACAATATTGGATTCTGCTAGGCATAATGTAGAGCCAATTTTCATGTTTTCGCCTCATTAAAGAGAAGATTTTTAATAAGCTTTGAATAGCTCTTTGAAGATATTTATAACTTCAATCAGGTCACATATTTATCAGACATTAGTTTCCAGCCATTTAGCAATCTTTCTGGAAAGTGAGATGAGAGATCAATGGACTAAGAACTTTTTTCCCTAAATTTCTTGTTTTTCATTTTAATGAATTGTAACTTTGTGTTTCAAATTTTAAATGAGCATTCACATTTATATTGGAAAGGATTAGTTCTGACAAATACCAATATTTGTCATTTTTGAAGGGGAGAAGAGTCTCTAGTCCCTGTCTGTACATGTGGTTGACCAGCTGTAACATCGGGGACCCACTTATGCTTTGCATCTCAAATGTAATGCTCCTGATTTCTATTTTGCACAGAATATACTCTAAGAAGCCAATTCCACAGGCCTTATGATGAATTTCTATTTTGAATTTTGAATTTAGTGATTTTGTAGTTTGTACATTTCAGTTGAAACATGTCTCTCTCTAAAGCATACCTGCTTAAATAGAAATAAAGACTAAAGGCTTCTCTCATATTATATGGTTCAGTCCCTCTTGTACTTTGCTTTATGCCCAGGTCCTTGAATGAACTCAGTGTAGTGAAGTTTCCACACCTTCAATTTGGAGAATTCTCTCTATGATAAAAGTTGTGTCTGCACATTCACCATCAAACATGAGAAAGTAACCCTCACAAAAAGACATTGATGTTACTCGGGTCACTAAGTAGTTAGTAGTTAGTTGTGGGTTTTTGTTTTTGTTTTTGTTTTAATGGAACTACTTGTGTTTAAAATACAATATCCTTTGTCCATCTTTTTGGACTTCCCCTATATTTCAATAGAGGGATACAACCTTAGTGTTTTCTGTTCAGAAGGCATCCAAGTTTGCTGTGTGGACACTAGGGATGGTGAGAATGCATTTGCCAGCTTTGACTAAGTAGCTAACTTCACTTTTGCTTTTATGTCACACGGGGGATAGGAGTGGTAGAAGGCTAATGCGTTTTTCCCCACTGTGTATTCCAAATTTAAGAGCAAGGGGAAGAGAGTAAGATTAATTAATGTCAAATCAGACCTCAGCTTTGTGCTTTCAGATAGAGGTCAAGCACAAAGTGAAAATCAACACCATAATTTCACAATTTGGGACTCACATATTTCAACCATTTCTAAAGTAAAACAAATGTTTGTGGGTGTTAGATTTATTGATCACTGAGAGAGTCTCTTACATTTAAACTGTAATTGGATATGTTTTGGGTTTTCAAAAACCATGATTTTCAGGAACTATGTTCTAATGGATGTAGATATAAAGGATAGAGAAAAAAAAAAGTAGCTAAATTATTCCAGATAATGAAAAGCAAGAGAAAATTTGCAGTGGTTTGGTTTATTACATTAAAGTAGGGGGAAAAACCCCATATTTTCAAAGTGTTGCATAGACAAAAATGAACACAATAGTCAATTACTAAAGAGTGTGGATGTTAAGAGAATTAACACACACACTAAAATTTGGACTTTATTACGAAGAAATCACACCAACTACGTAAAGATGTACATATACAGAAGACTATGTGCTGGTCCCATACATATACTGGGGTAATTAAGTAAAGTTAAGTGTAGATATACACATTGGTTATCCACTGTGCTCCTCCTCCTATATGACAAAAAGACTGTGCGTTTGCAGGAGAGCCAGCCAGGCAGCCAGCCAGCTGCCAGCACTTTCTGGCCGGATCATTAGCGCAGCAAGAGAAGGAAATTCTGTCCTCAGGATTAGGATTTCCTCATAAGCAACAGCATATACCAAGGAGGGGAATGGAGCCATGACTGATTTTGAAGAACTGATTTGGCCTGAGCCAGTGGTTGAAGCAGTGAGTCACCCATGCCCAGGAATTCTTAGGCTCAAGTTAATCTTGTTATACTCATAGAGTCTTCGGGCGATTCACGACTTCAGGAGATCGAGACCATCCTGACCAACATGGTGAAACCCTGTCTCTACTAAAAATACAAAAATTAGCCGGGCGTGGTGGCATTTGCCTGTAGTCCCAGCTACTTGGGAGGCTGGGGCAGGAGAATCATTTGAACCCAGGAGGCGGAGGTTGCAGTGAGCTGAGATCGCGCCATTGCACTCCATCCTGGCAACAGAGCAAGCCCGCGTCTATGAGCAAGCAAACAAACCAACAAACAAAATTGTTGGTGTTCCTCCTGCACAAATCCCTCCCAAACATCTTTGCAGGATTTCTCCCAAATTGCAGTAATTTGACCCACATGGCTCTGCTCCTAAGGACTGGTTTCATGCCTGTTGTATGCCTTTCCCATTACAGTGCCATTGGGGAAGGAGGAGGCCTAGGACCCCAATCCACAGCAACCAGGAAGGGGTGCAGCGCGGCCTTGGAGGGGAGCGCTCTCTCCTTTCTGGTGCCTGCATGTCTCTCTCTCTCTGTATCTGTCTCTGCCTCTGTCTTATCTGTCTGTCTCAAACCACACAGCCCTTTTATTTTTCTGCTTTTCTCGGTCTCTTTTTCTTTCAGTCTTTTCTTTCTTAGTGTAAGCACTGACTCTTTCTCCTTAGGTTCTTTCTGTCCTGCCCAGTTTGATCTAATTTTATTATTACTATTATTATTATTATCATTATTATTATTTAACTTCTTGATGCCTTCTCCCTACCTGTATGCAATAGATTCCCTGGGAGGATCATTGTTTCCCAGTCTCTCCATTTGTATATACACATGGTTTCCTAAACATATATGTTTAGGAGATAAAATAATATAATAATAGAAGTATAAATATATAATAAAAGTGTGTGTGTATATATATATTATATATATATATAGACAGCCCTACATTGACAGCAGTCATTTCCTGTAGCCAGCAGTTTATATTCGTTAATAAGTATTTCCCAGGTAAATCCACAGTGTCCTTTGATATGAGATTTCCCCACATATGTTTTCTGAAGTTAAACGCATCAGCTACATCTACTGTCAATTTTGTCATTGTGGGTTGATACAACAAAATCTTGGATCAAAGCACATTTATTAAGCCTCTGCTGTGTGTTCAGCATTTGAGGAGGCTCCATGGAGGGTGCAGAGATGAGAGGAGCTCCCAGGTCCCCAGTGTTGGGGAGGAGCAGGGGAGATGTGCACAGGCAGCAGAGATCTCAGGTTCTCCAGGTCTCTTTGGCCACATCCGTGTCAGGTTAGTATGAAAAAGAAGGTTACATTAACTTTAACATGTTTAAATGCTTTTCAAAATTCTGAAGATACCAAAGAGATGAAAGAAGGTGTTCCAATCTCTCAGCTTTGAAAATAGAGCATAATAACATGGAAGCCTGAATTCCCCAAGTTCAACAGGTGCTGTGGTCCGAATATGGTTCCTCCTCACTGAAGCTCATGTTGAATCTTGGTCACCAATGTAGGTGTGTTGGTTTAAAGGTGGTGGGAGCTTTAGGAGGTGCTTGGGTCATGAGGTATTTACGGTCATGGATGGATTAATGCCATCTGAAAAGAGTGAGTTCTCACTTTTGAGGGACTGTATTAGTTACTATGAGAGCGGGTGGCTATAAAGTTTGGTCGCTCTTTGTGTTTTGTCTTTTGCACCTGCTCACTCATAGATGTGCTCTCACCACGTGATGCTGTCTACCATATTATGATGCAGTCCAGATGGGGCTGCTCAGTCTTGGACTTCCCAGCCTCAAGAACTGTGAGCTACATAAACATTTTCTTTATAAATTACCCAGTCTCAGGTATACTGTTATAACCACAGAAAATGAACCAAGACAACAGGTCTGTCTCTCCCAAGAACACCAGGAGTTTAGGCTACACTAATACAGGGCCTCTCAGATGAGTATGGTTTTTTATAGACTTTGATCAGCAAATGGCTTTCCACTGTGTAAAACTCTTATAGCAGCTAAGAGCAAGATGGCTTGGGCCCTGGGGATTGCAGCAACAACCTTAATTTCTTGCCATCATTTTCTCCCTAGGGCATATAATACTAGAGTAGCTGGGTCAGGGTGGATCCATGCCCAGAAAGAGGATGTAGCATCATCCATTTCCCCAGTCCTACCTCCCTCAGGATAGATTCCTTCCAGAAGCCTTGCCGTCTCTCTGTTAATTCCCTTTGCTTGGCTTCTCTCCTCCAACTGGGAAAATACAAATGATGGCATGGATTAAGCTTTTTCTCCAACTTGTCCTTCCCCATGTCCTCATTTGTGGATGTAAATTCAGTCATGGGTCACTTATGGAGGGGGGCGCATTCTGAGCGGTCCACCCTTAGGTGATCTTGGCATTGTGTGAACATCATAGAGTGGACTTACACAGACCTACATGGTGTAGCCTAGTACACACCTAGGCTTCATGGTACAGCCTGTTGCTCCTAGACCGCAAACCTGTGCAGCATGTGAATGTACTGAATACTATAGGAAATTGTAAGACATTGGCAAGTCTTTGTGTATCTAAACATAGAAAAAGTACAGTAAAAATACAGTATTATAATGTCATAAAACTACCATCGTATATGCAGTCCATTGTTGAGCAGAACATTGTTATGCAGTTCTGTATATTCAGTGTATCTATATGTCAAATATAGCTCAGCTTGGTCTCGGCTTAAATCCTACTAAGGCAAATAAAGTATTTTAAGAGATAAGAAAAGGGAAAAAATTCCTTTTTTGGATATGGAGAAGTATCTATGAGGGGCCATCAACTCAAAGCTTATTATGGTGGTGGAAGGCACCACCGGGAGGTTGAGTGACTAATTTCAGGTGCTGACACCACACCACAAACACTGCCAAATCAGTCTTTGTAGTCCTTCATTCCCTGTCCTTTAAAAAGGGATATATCGGAATGATAGTAATATTTATCCCATGTGATTCTTATCTTATGTTACTAAATGACAACAACAGTTCTTGGAACATTGTTAATATACATAATCCTAGGTAGGCAATGAAGAGTTAACAGATTTTACAGGTAGAGGTGTGGGAATGACGTTTCAGGGGGAAAAACCAGGATATGAGAAAGAGATACAAAGATAGGAAAATGTGTAGTGCATTTGTAGAAAGGGATACTGTGCTGTTTCTGGTGCATTATGGGGTGTGTGTGTGTGTGTGTGTGTGTGTGTGTGTGTGTGTGTCGTGTGTCTGTTTGGAATAAGGCAATATACACATATGTATAGATGTATAGCATTGATTTAAGTTAGTCAAATACCAGTCTGTAGAATTCTTCATCCCAATTTTTAATTTTGTTTACAAGCATAACTAGGGGTTCCAGCCTATCACAATTACTGCAGTTTCTTACTGCTGCTACTAATAGTGCGATTAGCAGTGCTATTATTATGATTAACTGCCTCTACTGAGCTCTCATTACATGCTAGCCACATGCCAAGAGTGTCCATCACACGAAATTCTTCAAGTGCCCTCCTATCTTCACTTTACATATATGAAAACTAACTACACTGAGGTGAAGTAAACCAGCTACATGTATTAGTCATTTTTTTGCTGTGTAATAAATTACTACCAGTGTAGTGGCTTCAAACAACACCCATTTATGATCTCATAATTTCTGTGAGTCAGGTCCCACATTTCCACAGGTCTGACCTGCAGACATTGTGGGCAGTGCTTAACTGCGTCCTCCAATCAGGGTCTCACAAGGATGGATCAAGACATTAATTGGGCCGTGTTCCTTTCTGCTGTTTGGGATTCTTTTTTCACACGGACATGATTGTTGGCAGAATTCATTCCCTGAAGTTGTAGGACTGAAGTCCCAGCTTTCTTGCTGGCTGTCAGGCGCGGTTGCTTTCAGTTCCTTGAGGCTCTGACATGTGGGACTCTCGACACGGTAGTTCACATCTTCAAAGCAGTCAGAAGCTCTGTCTCCATATCTTTGTTTCCACAAGATCTGGACTGTTTTTTTATGGGAGCTTCTCTGATTGGGTCAGGCCGACCCAGGGTGTCTCCTTTTGGATTAACTCAAAAATCAACTAATTTCAGACCTTTTGCACATCTGCAAAAATCCTTTATCTTTGCTATTTAATATAACCTACTAATAGGATATCTGATCATTTTTACAGATGCCACCTGCACTCAAGGGGAGAGGGTTACACAGGACATGTATATCAGGGGACTGGAATTTTGGGGATTGTCATAGAATTCTGCCTCCTATGTTGTCCAAGGTTGTAAAACTAAAAGGTCATTATTCAAACCAAAACGAATGTTTTACCTGTAAAACATTGCATCAGATCTACTTTTATCTCTTTCATTCTTTGTATCTTATCCTCCAACTGGTACATCATCTTAGAAAGTGTATTAACTGTTAGATAAGATTATGTATGATTGAATTAGTGTCTGAATTCTCTATACCTTTAATGTTCTGTTGATTCTTTTGAAAATCCTTTCTTTTAAAGGATTATGTCCTTGTCAAACCCAGACTGCAAAGTGATAAAGCAAAGACATCATCTTACATTTTTTCCAATTAATTTGCATCTGCTAAAAATCTTTTTCTGAACTTACTGAGTTTGACCTGAATATTTGCATCTCCCCTCTTCTGCCCACTAGTATTCTACTGTAAGCTTCATACATTTTTCAATCATCTTATTTTGAGTAATGAAATAATGCCAGAGACGCATAGTCTGTGTCAAATTATGGCTTGGGAGACTGAGGTATTTGGCTGACGATTTTGGAGCAGTTGAGCCTAGCTCTGGCCGTGCCACTGTGGCATCATGGGAATGTTCAGAGTTCTCTGCTGCTCCAAATTTAATTGAAATCCATGAATTACTGAATAAAGCACGCTTATATGAAGAGTTTAATAGCTTTGGTTTAAGATAGCAAAGTGAGAAACTAGGGCTTCTGGAATACCTTAATACTTTTCATAGTCCAGTAAATTTCATTCATCAGCCAGGTCACTGTCACAGCAATGACACATATACTCAGTGACAAACAGACCAACTGAAGAAGGTCTGTTTCATTTTGCTGCAAATTCAGTGTCATCAACTAGCAGCAAATGCAAGATACTGAACTGGGCACTAGGACTGAGGTGAAGAAGGAGGAAAAGAAATAATTCTTTACTCACTAAATGAATACACATCCTGGGAAGAAACATAGGCAGAATATGCATTTTTGTGCATTGGTCTTAAAAAAGAAACTATGCCAGCAGGAACCAATCTTCCACACCAAAGCATTGTGATATCATGAGGGAAGATTTTCTAACAAGGCATCAGATTGGTTATATTACCATTCTTCTCTCTTTACTCATCTAACTCTTTGAAAATAAATACTCACCAGAGAATGGCATAGCTGGCCAAAGCCATGCAGGATAATTTCGCTCAATACATTCCATTTCAAGAGAAGAGTGGAGAGATGAATTGTAACGTTTATTGGGAACTTAGTCTGTATATGCCTGTTTCTTTCTCTGCAAATTCCTGCTGAAATCCATGGCTCTAAATTGCAGTCATTGGGTGAGTGTTGCCTTTTTGAATACTTTTCCCTGACGCCTGCCTGCCCCTCCCCTTGGCTGCGCCGTGAGTAGACCATTCTGTGTCCATGTGGAGTTCGGTTTCCTGACCTATGCCTTGAACTTTCATCTTGACTTTTTCTCATTGATTGATTTAGTCCCTCTTTTACCTTGGTTACTGATTGGGTCTCTGATTTGAGAAACTACCTGTTGGGTTTTGCTCGCTGCGTAGGTGACAGATTCCTTCATACCTGCTTTGCTGACCTCTGCTTAGTACTTGAATCTTAACTTCTTACCCTTGCTTGAATTAGTCTCTCTTGTACGTTTATGTTGAAATTTTTTCCTTCATGAACTCTGGCTTTGCTGGGCTCATATTATACCTGAAGATTCCAGACTGTAGTTGCCTGTTTACTCCCTTGTTAGTTTCTTTTGCTATGCAGAAGTTCTTTAATTCTGCAGATTTAATTAGGTCCCTCTTGTCAATTTTTGCTTTTGTTGCGATTCCTTTTGAAGACTTAACCATACATGCTTTACCAAGGCCTATAATGGGAAGGGTATTTTCTAGGTTTTCTTCTAGGATTTTTATAGTTTGAAGTCTCACATTAAGTCTTTAATCCATATTGAGTTGATTTTTCTGTATGGTGGTAGGTATTTTTCTGTATAGGAATCCCCATACAGAAAAATTAACTCCAAGATGCATTGTCTTTAATCCGTCTTGAATTTCATTCTTCTGTATATCTATAGCCTATTATCCCAGCACCATTTATTGAACAGGGAGTCTTTTCCCCATTGCTGATGAGACAATTTTAATATATGAGAGGATATTCACAGATGATAGGCAAATACTTACACCATGTTATATAAGGGTGTTGAGCACTGTCGGATTTTGGTGTCCGTGGGAGGTCTTGGAGCCAATACTTTATGGAAACAAGGGGGCAACTGTACATGCCTGGTAAGGGTATTTTATTTTATTTACTATTCTCCAACATCATTAAAGGCAAATACTATTAGCCCTATTTTATATGTAAAGAAACTAACCATTTAATCTCTAAAGTGTATTTACCTGTGGACCAAAGAATCAAATCAAGAAAACGCTAATGAATCTAAACAAGTGTTTTAATTGAAGATATCCATTTGTGAAATGGAGAAGGAAAGATGTTATCTCCCTGAAGTATGTTTTTTTTTTTTTTCTCCATGCTGTGAAGGACCATTGGATGATGCACAAGTTTTTTCATCTTTATTTTAAAACTCAAATGCATTTTCTACCTACTGTTGCCTTTTACTGTTCATTCTGAGTAAAAATCATCTCTGGCAGAAACAAGATATAGTATCTATGCAAAGATCCAGCTGGCCTGAGTTTGCAATATGCAGTTTAATTTAGAAATGAAATAAAGCCAGTAATGAATGGAAGAGGAAGCGGAAGAGTTACAATGCAGGTGGCTTGTCAGTTTTTATTAATTTTTCTAGACAGGTAGTCAGCTATGCAGTGTTGGAAAAAGAAGGATTTGACAGATCTCTGAATCCACTGGGTTCTAGCAGATTTTGTGAAAGTTTCTGTCAGAGCAAGTGGAGTCTTTGGCTGATTTATTTTTTATTTTTTTATTTTTTTATTTTTGGACAAGACCTTTCTCTGTTACCCAGGCTGGAGTACAGTGGCAGTATCATGGCTCACTGTAGCCTTGACCTACTGGGTTCAAGCGATTCTCCCACCTCAGTCTGCCAAGTATCTGCAAGTACAGGTGCATGCCACCATGCCCAGCTCATTTATTTATGAATTTATATTTTTTATTTAGGTAGAAACAGGGTGTCTCCACATTGCCTGGGCTGGTCTCAAACTCCTGGGCTCAAGCGATTCACCTTTCTTGGCCTCCCAAAGTGCTGTGATTACAAATGTTAGCCACCATGCCAAAGTGTGTAACTAAACAGGAATATGGTTGGCAACTGAGAAACAGAAACGACATAAGAAGATGGACGTTCTTTAATTCACTGCCACAGAGGAGCAAGAGTGGAGGCCCATGTGTGTTATCTACCGCCCCACTTGTGGCACCAGGTCCCCACACAGGGAGCTTCACTGTTGGGGTCCCGGCACTGTCTCAATGTCACCCCACAAAGTAGGGTGATTTCTACTCCTTATTTTCTGTCCACTCAACTAATACCTTAGTCTCATGAATCTTTTAGTGAACGGCTTCCATACTTTGCTATGCATCCAATTTCCCTGGTAAACTTAAAAATTAATAACTGATAAACTGAATAAATAACTCATGTCCAAGCCTCAACCCCAGATAGGTGGATTTGCTCAGAGGCACTCCAAAACAGGCCCCGCTGTTTCCAGCCCTGGTCGCCGTGCTCAGCAGGGCTCTAGCCTGCCACACACCTCGGGGTTCTGCCCTCTGCAGCACGCACTAGACAGTGCTGGGCTTCCCACACCTAGTGAATAAGTCACGACGCCTCTTGATGTCATGACTCCAGGACTTCGGGGCCCCTCTCCGCAGGAGCGCAGGCTGCACACAGGAGCTTTCCACCCCTGCTGAGCCACCACCATCATAACCGCTGCCATGTGTCCTTCTCCAGAGGGGCTTCTGCAGGGAGTGGACTGGGTAGCACCGCTTTCCGGAAAGCACCTCCGTCACACTGCTCTCCAGCAAGGGCTTCCAGAGACTCTCAAGTTTATGAACGGTGGTCCTTCCTCTGGAGGGCTATGGCTGGCTGTTGCCACAGCAGCTCAGTCCTCTGAAATGCTGACCTGTCACCCCAGGGTGCAGGTCTGTGCTGGAGCTTCGTGGGACATGTCTACCTCTCAATCGCACCCTTAACCACCTGTTTCTTTTGCAAAGAGAGTCTGTCAGAATTTTATCCCACACCCCTACTCACCTCCTGTCTTAGTGGACATTTTTATACCATGATAGTGTTTTTTTCTCCCTTGAGTTAATAGGAACTGTGCTTCTCAGTAGAATCTTACATATTCCTCTAATTGATGTATTTATTAATAGTCTTTTAAAAATTTAAAACTGGGCATGGTGGCTCATGCCTGTAATCCTAGCACTTTGGGAGGGGGAGACGGACAGATAACTTACTTGAGGTCAGGAGTTTGAAACCAGCCTGGCCAACATGGTGAAACTCCATCTCTACTAAAAAAAAAAAAAAAAAAAAAAAAAAAAAAAAAAAAATTATCTGGGCGTGGTGGCACATGCCTGTAATCCCAGCTACTCGGGAGGCAGAGTCAGGAGAATCGTCTGAATCTGGGAGGTGGGGGATGCAATGAGCCAAGATTGTGCCAGTGCACTCCAGGCTGGGCAACAGAGCGAGACTCTGTCTCAAAAAAAAAAAAGTAAATAGTGGGAGACCAAGTCGGAGAAGCCAGAGCAGTAAAAGGAGAAGGAACATGTGGATGTGGATGTTTGTTTTTCTGCTTCCTTCTTCCCACCCCCACACAGAGACTATAGAAAGGGACGTGGAAACCATGCATATCAGGAAAGAGATTGAAGGGGAACAAATGACTGGGCCTTGGTTCATGTAGCACATGGAGAATGTGTCAAGAGGTGCTTTTAACAGTTTTTCTGATATTAATCATTTATCATTGATTAAAGAAAGATTCTTCAATTGTAGAATAGCTGCATTAGTTGAGCATATACATTTATACAAGGATACTATATTTGTCTGTACACTGAAAATCTTGGTGTTTGCAATATATCAATTAAGTATTAAAGTAGAACTAAGTCTATTGCAGGCTTCACCTGGTATAATTATCATGTCCTAATTATTACTGCCAGTTAAATTAAACCTAATAAGAAGGATCGGTTTCTTCCAAAACCCTGATTTTATCCCCAAAGTGATTTTCCTTACTTCAAACACAGAACCAAAATCAAGATTTCATTTTTCAATACAATTTTGCTGACTGTCAGAATCATTGTAATGCAGCTTGGTCTCCTCATCTCATGATGAACTCACTGTGTCCGCGAGCGGCTGTTCATCAGCGTGTCCTGGCTGTGTGGCCGTGTGGCTTTAACATTAAAGTCCAATGCTGGAGCTTCCCAGACACCGTCTGTGCGAGTCTAACTAGATCACATTCCTGCCGCCAGATGGTTTGGACAGGTGATCAAACCATAGGTCATTTCCTGAAAAAGCCAGGCAAACTGGGTTTTTAAAAGAAGGACTTTTTACTGAAATTAGATTGTTTAATTAGTTTAGGAAATCTAGTTAGAAAGTGAAGATGGCCTTTCAGACCAGGACAGTGTTTCCTGCAGATTGTGTCCGCAGCCATTGCCCAGCCTGTCCATTTGTCCATTTGGGGTCCAGAAGGGTTTAAGTTCATTGCCCTTCAGTGTTTTTGAGACAGAGTCTCACTCTGTAGCACAGGCTGGAGTACAGTGGCGCGATGTCGCTCACTGCAACCTCCGCATCCCGAGTCCCGGTTCAAGCAATTCTCCTCAGCCTCCCGCGTAGCTGGGATTACAGGCACACGGCACCATGCCAGCAAATTTTTGTAATTTTAGTAGAGACAGGATTTCACCATGTTGGCCAGGCTGGTCTTGAAGTCCTGACCTCGTGATCCACCCTCCTCGGCCTCCCATAGTGCTGGGATTACAGGCCTGAGCTACCGTCCAGCCTGCCCCTCATTTTTATTTCAGCCTTGCTCCTGTATTCAGTGATTTCCATCAAAGGCTTCATCCTCAACTCTAAAGCCAATTAGATAGAATAAACAATCATTTCAATAATCTTAATACTATTAGAATAAGACTCTCCATTTTATTAATGATGACACAAACATGGTGGCTGTAATGTAACCTTCCCTGCATGATGTGGTTAAATGAAGATTTATAACCAATTTACGTTTAATCTTTTGACAACATTCATTTAGTATCACCAAATAACAGAAGCTGAGATACATTTAGTTTAGAATCCTGACACTGTAAAAATAATTATCAAATTGCATGTCATTTTAATGGGCCGAGAAGAACATTCCTCATTATATTGTCACAGAGATGAAGTTATTTTAGGGTCAGTTGATTGTGATTTTATCTTTTGCAAGCTAAAAGACTTTTTAATACCACACCATTAGTTTCAAGTCTAGTTATCTGGTTCCTCCGCATAATATTTACCGTTTTTATTCATCAGCACCAGGGAGAATGCAGTACAATGTAGCGTTCATCTGCAAAAGAATCTAAAGCCTGGTAGGGGAGGTAAAATTATCACCTTTCATGTGCTCAGAGCCACAGGTGACCAGTGACTGCCATCCCCAACTACACAGAGAGAACCATCCAACCCTGAAAAAAGGAGAGGACGCAGTGTGTGCTGTGGTTTCTGTCTTGACTCTTTAGGGGAACCATGATTCTGCTGCTCAAAACTGAGGATACTGGAGACACAAAAGTTTAAGACAGTACAGCTGAAGCAAAGTGCATGCAATTGGAAGTTACAGAACTCTGGGTGTTGAATTGGCCCCACCTCTAAACTTCCCTTTGCTTCCTTCAGGTGCCTATTTGTTTGATCTGTACTCCTTTGAAGGTGTTCCTACAGTGTTTCCTGGCACCTTGTTGTCTGTGTGTGTATGCTGTACGTGTGAGACCTGAACCAAGCTCCAGAGATGATAGGGGATGTGTCCGGGTTCACAGCCTAACACCACTGAGCCAACACCTTTTGATCTAAGGTACATGGCTACCTTCTGTCCTCCTAAGGGTATGAGTGGATACACCTGGATAGAACACAGAATTATGGGAATGTGAAGCTAGAATAATTCCAGAATAGGACATCAAAGAATTTTCAATATAAGACTCTATTTTAAAAGTGCATATGGGTTTACTTCTCACTATTCATGTGTGTGTGTGTGTGTGTGTGTGTGTGTGTGTTGTATTTATTTATTTTTTTAAGGCAGGTTGTCATTCTATAGCCTAGGCTGGAGTGCAGTGCCACCATGTTCGCTCACTGCAGCCTTGACGTTCCAGGCTCAACCAATTCTCCCACCTCAGCCTCCTAGCCGTTCCTAGCTGGAGGTAACAGGCATGTGCCACCACATTCAGCTAATTCTTTGTTTATTTTTCATAGAGATGAAGTCTCACTATGTTGCCCAGGCTGATCTTGAACTTTTGAGCTCAAGCTCAACTTGTCTCAGCCTCCCAAACTGTTGGGATGACAGGCTTGAGCCACCATGCCCAGCATCGTTTTACTATTGTAAGCATGCTAGGCTCCTTCCCGGTTGAGTGTGCATTGTGAAATACCCTTCACAGTGTTTCAGAATACATCTCAGTGTTATTCTAGGATTTGAAAACTGTTACAGGGAGGTTTGTCTTGATTATTTTATTATTTTCTCACAAACTACTAGTGTTGAGTGCATATGAGATTTCCAGCGATATTTGTTGTTAACATTATTGATAGACGGCATCTTGATAGGTTTTTAATATTCTTCTGTTTCCTCAGGACCACCACCCCACTTTCTAACCATCATTCTCCCTTTCCCCAACCAACCCGATCCTTTTTGCAGACAAGATGTAAGTACATTTAGAAAGCTAGATACTGCCTGATAAGTTATCAATTTATATCTTCATTTTTTTCCTACTGACTGCTAATATAAACATGCACCACATAAAGACATTCAGTCAAGGATGGACCACATATGTAACAATGGCCCCATAAGATTGTAATTGAGCTAAAAAGTTTCTATCACCCAGTCATATCATAGCCCTCATAATGTCACATTACCTTTTCTATGTTTAGCTGTGTTTAGGTATACCAATACTTACCACGTGTTACAGTTGCCGGCAGTATTCAGTACAGTAACATGCTGGACAGGTTTATAGCCTAGGAACAATAGGCTGTAGCATAGGGCCCAGGTGTGTATCAGGTGCCACCATCTAGGTGTGTGTAAGTGCACTCTGATGTTTGCACAATTCCACAATCACCTAAGGACACATTTCTCAGAATATATCCCTGTTGTTAAACAACGTGTGACTGTATATAAACATGTTTAGATTTCTCTAAGTTTACCTTTTCTAGAGGCAGTGACGAATACGTGCCAGCCTGTGACTCTGCAGCATTCTCAAAGTCAGATTTTTTCTTCTTTAGGCAGAGACGATGTCAGAAGTAAACACAAACATTACCGTAATCTTTAGCACAGTCTGAGCAACCTTCCTGTGTTTTCAAAATGTTGAGTTTAAACGAACTTCCTTAATCTCACCAATTTCTTAATTGTTTGATCATTCACGGGGTTTAATGTCTTCCTCGGACAACATTCTTTTTGGTTGACGGTTGGGGTGGGGAATAGAAGTGAAACCACTGACATAAAACTTGCCCTTGAGAAGCTTCAAATCTCGGGGGAGATCTGACTTAAACAGGTGAAGTCACTGGGATAGCTCAGCCTGCTACAGACGTTGAACTTGAAGGGAACTTACAGCAAGTAGTATTTAGGGTAGGAGAGAGGCAAACCCTGAGTAAAGTCTTAGATGGATTCCTGGAAACCTTTTGTCTGAGATACTCATGATATAGAAAGACTTCCATGGTCCCACAGTACCAGCGAAGGGTGTTTCAGCTGGAGTTATTCCAGTGCAGACTTTTAGAACAATATGTAATTCACAGTCTTATCAGTCTTGATCAAAGGAAAAAAATAATCTGTGTTTTCCCCCAGCATGATGACATCACCATGTGTTTCTAACTTATCACTGTGCTACTAGAGAAAAATATTTCTTCTTCTGTTTTAAGAGGTAGTAGAGATTTTATGAATCTCAATCACCACCAAAAGCCTTTGGAAATCAATACTAGAAATGATCAAATTTTTAAACATTATATGTTTTGTCTTATCATTTGTTATGGGTGAAATAAGATAAATTTGTAAAAGGTTTATTTAATGTTAGCAGTGAAGATAGGAAATATTATACTTAAATAAAATATTTATATAAAACTGATTATATTGGCTATTGTAGATGAATAAAGAATGTGGGAGTTCGGAGGCTCACATCGTGTTGCTCTACTCTCTAATGTGATTCCTCTGAGGGTTCATTTACTTAACAGGTTTTTCTACACTTAGAATGTTTTAAAAATTTTTTTTAAATTATTTTTTAAATAGCAAGAAAAGTACCACTTCCGTAAAAATTAAAAAAAAAAAATTGTATTGATTCTCAGGTGATTCCATGGATTTCATTTCTTGGGATAACATTCAATTTGTAGAACATGTGCTAATCTTTGAAAATGAGACTTAATTTTCCTCATTGGAAATTGCTGTACCTGCACATTCTTGCTGAATGCCAGTGCTTTAAAACATTAATGAGAATTTCCATGAAACCATTAGCACTGATTGCATGAGGGACGTGGGTGTAGTGAGCCAGCAGCTGCAGTGGTGTCAGTGATTGCTGGCCTTGGTCCATAATTGCCGACCTGTGTGTAAGTGCCACTTTGCAAGAGCCGTGGAATCAGTGCCTTACGGTATTTAGTAAAGTCCACCGTCTGACTCAAAGTTATGATCATGTGGTTAAAAGGAAAGCATGTGCTTCCTTGTAAGAAAGGCTTACCTGCAGATCTCTGATGACCCCGGGTGCTGTCTTGGGGACACCATTCAACCCATGAGGTTGTGTTTTCTTTGTAATAAAATGCTGACAATCGCACCTACCTTTCAAAGAAGAATGGACACAAATCTAACAAGTCTGCCATTCATATTAAATTTTGAAATATGTATTGAATCCCCATTCCACAACCATACAATACAAAAAACTTTTATGTTGGAAATACTGTTTTTTCAAAGTATATTAGCCAACTTGAAAATGTTATCAACTAGACTAGATCATGTAATTGTTTACTATTTTCCTTCCTAACTTTTCTATAATCCACCTGTATCTCTTACCTCATAATAAAATAGGGATTCACAGAAAGAAATATGATTCTAGAAAAATTTAATTCAATTTTGGGACTTTCCATCAGGGTTTATGTCCCATAATATTATTAAATATTTAATTGTAAAGGATTTGGTTGGGAAAGAATAATTTTAAAAAGAATTATTTGAGATTTATATTTCATCTATTTATAAAAATCTAGAATAGGTTTAAGATGGAAATACTTTCTAAGAATCAACATTTATAAAAGCAGGAAAGTAGCCACCTGAGGAAGTAGGAGGAGTAAATGCTTATAGCTTGAAGAATCTGTGGGAGGAACTTGACTTCTGAATTTTTTTGGCAGCAGATACAAATAAACAACATGTGCTGAACATTCCCTATATAGCAGACATTGTGCTAAGTGCCTCACCTCCATTATTATTTTTAAATCCTGACCACAGTCTATTAAGTTATATACTGTTATTGTCTCAGTATTGCAGATGAGAGAACAGGCATTGGGGGTCAGTTGATTTGCCAAAGATGACAAAGCCAGGCCAGGGTTTGACATAGAGGTCGTGACTCCAGAGAGGTGCTCACTCTATTTTTTGTTTGTTTGTTTGTTTATTTTTTGAGACAGAGTCTCGCTCTGTCGCCCAGGCTGGGGTACAGTGGCCGGATCTCAGCTCACTGCAAGCTCCGCCTCCCAAGTTTAGGCCATTCTGCCTCAGCCTCCCGAGTAGCTGGGACTACAGGCGCCTGCCACTTCGCCAGGCTAGGTTTTGGAATTTTTTTAGTAGAGACGGGGTTTCTCCATGTTAGCCAGGATGGTCTCGATCTCCTGACCTTGTGATCCGCCCGTCTTGGCCTCCCAAAGTGCTGGGATTACAGGCTTGAGCCACCGTGCCCAGCCGTTTTTTTAAATTTAAGTTCTATAGTACACGCACACAACGTACTGGTTTGATACATAGGTATACATGTGCCATGTTGGTTTGTTGCATCCATCAACTCGTCATTTACATTAGGTATTTCCCCTAATGCTATCCCTCCCCCATCCCCCAACCCCACAACAGGCCCTGGTATGTGATGTTCCCCACCCTGTGTCCAAGTGTTCTCACTGTTCAGTTCCCACCTATGAGTGAGAACATGTGGTGTTTGGTTTTCTGTCCTTGTGATAGTTTGCTCAGAATAATGGTTTCCAGCTTCATCCATGTCCCTGCAAAGGACACGAACTTATCCTTTTTTATGGCTGCATAGTATTCCATGGTGTATATCTGCCACATTTTCTTAATCCAGACTATCACTGATGGACATTTGGGTTGGTTCCAAGTCTTTGCTATTGTGAATAGTGCCGCGATAAACATAGGTGTGCATGTGTCTTTATAGCAGCATGATTTATAATCCTTTGGGTATATACCCAGTAATGAGATTGCTGGGTCACATGGTATTCTAGTTCTAGATCCTTGAGGAATCGCCACACTGTCTTCCACAATGGTTGAACTAATTTACACTCCCACCAACAGTGTAAAAGTGTTCCTATTTCTCCACATCCTCTCCAGCATCTGTTGTTTCCTGAGTTTTTAATGATTGCCATTCTTTTTTTTTTTTTTTTTTTTTTTTTGAGACAGAGTCTCGCTCTGCCGCCCAGGCTGGAGTGCAGTGGCGTGATCTTGGCTCACTGCAAGCTCGGCCTCCCGGGTTCACACCATTCTCCTGCCTCAGCCTCCCGAGTAGCTGGGACTACAGGCGCCCGCCACCTCGCCCGGCTAGTTTTTTTGTATTTTTTAGTAGAGACGGGGTTTCACTGTGTCAGCCAGGATGGTCTCGATCTCCTGACCTCGTGATCCGCCCGTCTCGGCCTCCCAAAGTGCTGGGATTACAGGCTTGAGCCACCGCGCCCGGCCAATGATTGCCATTCTAACTGGTGGTTTTGATTTGCATTTCTCTGATGACCAGTGATGAGGAACATTTTTTCATGTGTCTGTTGGTTGCATAGATGTCTTCTTTTGAGAAATGTCTGTTCATGTCCTTTGCCCACTTTTGGATGGGGTTGTTTTTTTCTTGTAAATTTGTTTGAGTTCGTTGTAGATTCTGGATATTAGCCCTTTGTCAGATGAGTAGATTGCAAAAATTTTCTCCCATTCTGTAGGTTGCCTGTTCACTCTGACGGTTGTTTCTTTTGCTGTGCAGAAGCTCTTTAGTTTAATTAGATCCCATTTGTCAATTTTGGCTTTTGTTGCCATTGCTTTTGGTGTTTTAGTCATGAAGTCCTTGTCCATGCCTATGTCCTGAATAGTATTGCCTAGGTTTTCTTCTAGGGTTTTTATGGTTTTAGGTCTAACATTCAAGTCTTTAATCCATCTTGAATTAATTTTTGTATAAGGTGTAAGGAAGGGATCCAGTTTCAGCTTTCTACATATGGCTAGCCAGTTTTCCCATAGGTACTGCCTCTTTCAGCCAAGATGGACATGTCCTGGGCTATGGAGATGTCATTGTGAGGGAATTGGACACATTATCTGTAGTTTTGATGGTTTCTTCCATCTACATTTATATTATGGAGTTTATTCAACTTTTGGAAGCTGTGACTTTCCTGGCACCACGTTAGCTGTGCCCGTTTCCTGGCCTGTGTCCATTTTTGAAAGAAAAAGCAACCACATTTACTCTTTTTGGCTTCGAACTTTGTTATTTATTTAAACCTAATTCTTAAATTATGCTTCACTCTACAGTTTTGTCTTGGTATGGGAAATTTTATTATTACTTTCAAAATGAAAAATGAAAAAATAAATTGGCAACAACAACGAAAAACATCAGAAAAAGGCATTAGATTTAATCAGCAGTTTTTGCCTCAGTAGATGAAATTATTGTGCAGATATGTTAATTAAAAACCCCAGCAAAAATGTGAGAATTATGTTATAACTTTTAAGTATAGAGTCTCCTTAGAGATTGCTAAGCATGTTTTAGAAGTATTTTTTAGAAGTACATTCACGGGATGGATAGTTGTGTAACTGGAAGCTGTTTATAATATAGCATAACCTTGGATACTCCACAGGAGTTAAGATTATGGCTCGTTAAAAGCATGGAACAGGCAGTTTGATTCCGTCGGGTGCAATAACCTATTGGACAAGGATTGGAGTGAAGAGTGTTCATGTAATAACTGTCTTCCTTTAGAATAGTTCTACTTGTTGGTAAACTTTTAGAATTTCACTTTTTCCCCTTAACATTCACTTATACCAAGTCCTATCTATATAAATATAACTTTTTTTGGTTTAGTTCTTATATAAGTAACTTTTGTCATGTTAGTTTAATTTTACTGATTTCAAATATGATATCCCAACAATTTAAAGGGTGTCTGGTTGGTAGAAATATGTTCTAGATATTGAATGATCGTGGCCACATTCTATTTTATATTTCTTTGTTGCCCTGACACCACCATACTGACTTCAGTTTTCACCCCATTAAAAATATGGGAGTATTTATTGACCTAGCAAATATCTATTGAGTGTTTCTGGGTTCAGGGAACTTCACTAGCCATTTGTAACATACGAAATAGAGTGAAGTGTTACATACAGGGAGGTTGTATCTGTAGAAAAGATTGCACAGGTACAGAAAGGTCAGGGTGAGCGCATTGAGGGCCAGTGGTATGCACACGAGTTACCATGAGCCTTCAGAAGGGGAGGGAAGGAAGCGACCAACTCTTGAAGAGTGGTCCACTCACATAGTGAGATGGGAAGATGGGCACACACGGCTCCCTGCGGTGACTGGGATGTTAGGATGGTCAAGTGAATTGGTTGGCTGCATGACCTTTCCAGAGAGTGCTAACTGTGGCTGCCTAGAGGGAGGTTTCTAGAGAAATAATGAAGCCTCTGTGTTTGACCTGTCCAGTTTAGCAACTTTTTCCCCAGTAACCTGTATAATGATGAAATGGTCATTATCCCCATCTTTTTCTTTTTTGGTTGAGGGGACAGAGTCTTGCTCTGTCGCCCAGGCTGGAGTGCAGTGATGGGATCTCAGCTCACTGCAACCTCCGCCTCCCGGGTTCGAGCAATTCTCCTGCCTCAGCCTCCCGAGTAGCTGGGACTACAGGCATCCGACCACCAAACCCGGCTAATTTTTTGTATTTTTAGTAGAGTAGGGCTTTCATCGTGTTAGCCAGGATGGTCTGGATCTCCTTACCTCGTGATCTGTTCACCTCAGCTTCCCGAAGTGTGGGATTACAGGCTTGAGCCACTGTGGCGGCCCATCCCCATCTTTTTGATGCTCCAAAGCAAGGTGTCCTTAGAAGAGGTAATTCAGGAAGTCCATTCCAAATGAATTTCACGTGGAACTACTTTAGACTAATTCTGTAGGTATCAGTTAAACTAGAACTAATGAATACCTTCAGTCAACACGAAGAAAAATGGGTTCTGTCTCCACAATGTGTAAGGAAGCGCTTTTGGGACGTCAGAGGTGGTGCCGATGCTGTTCATTTGGTACATGTTGGTTGTTTCCTTGTGGAGACATATATTCCAGCAAATGTGGTCAAGCTCTGCTGAAGGCCAGCACCCAGAAATACAATAGCAAGAATCCTGGCTGATGATGAGTGTCCCTGCTGTTACTTCTGACCAGATCCCTGTCACGGGTCCAGAGGCTCTGGCCATGTATCTATTCCACAGGAGACGCCTCGGCAACACCAGGACTGAGGTAACTCCCTACGTGACTAGGGGCAGGGCTGAGCTGAGGGAATATGGCAGGTGTGACTGAAAAATGGGAGCTAATGACACCAGCAGCAGCATTCCTGATGTGTAAGATACAAGGACAACTCTGTAGTCAGGAGGAAGGAGGGAAGGAGCTGAAACCACTGATAGCCAGGCTTGGCAATGTGGGGGGCTTTGGACAACGGCTGGGGAGGACGCCTCATGCCAGCAGCTCCTTATCAGTTGCTGGTTCTGTGGTGTTGGTGCAAGTCAGCTGTTCAAAGAGGACAAGACTGCACTGGCTACTTTCCTTATCTTAGATGTCATTGTTAGGGAAATATCAGGATAAAGGAAATCTAGGGCAGAAATCATACAGGAAGTGCCAGTCTAACTGTACCTTGAGCATATGGGTCAGATTTCAAAAGTGGTGATGGAAATGGAGATGGGGCCATTGCTGTCCAGGTGTGTCTCAAGAACTGATCCCCTTGGTGTAGGAAATAGGGGCACATGGTGGCAAGAAGCTTTCCTCTGCCCCTAGCACTACAGAGCTCCCCCCGTCTCTGACCTACTCCCAGTGCCACAAGTAACAGCTTCTTCTTTCCCCTTCTCTTGGGCCAACGTTGTTTTTATATGAATGCAGATTAAAACAAGCTGTTTCATTGCCCAGAGAGTCTCCGCATTGTCAGTTGAAGAGGGGGCCAGACACACCAGTGTTTTTTTATTCTCTTCTTCTGTGCTTTCTAGTTTGGTAGCTACTACCCACATGCAGCTATTTAAATTGAAACTACTTTAATAAAACTCACAGAGTAATTCCCCTCCAAGTTTCAAGTTCTCCATAGGTTGTTGTAGCTAATGGCTACATATGCTATCTACGTGTGTGTGTGTGTGTCTCTATCTGTGTGAATATATATTAATATGAGATAATGCAAATGGAGAGCTTTTTCATCATTGCAGAGAATTCTCTTGGGTGACATTGTTCTACTCAATATTTTAATAGCTCATGTGATAAATATCACTTAAAATCAGTCCTCTTCCTGCTGTTTTGATCTTTTACAATATGTTGATACTGAACAGTATTTTACCACGGTATGAAATATATTCAATCTTACTCTCTCCCCACCTAGAAAACAAATTATCCAAGCAATTAAATTCTCAGTGACAACCAGTGATGGAAACTTCTGAGGTTAATGAAAAGTTTCCATTAGAATCAGAATGACTCTTCCTAAGTATCCTGTCTTCAACCCTTAAGCTATTATCTAAAATACATAAAAGAAAAGTGATAACTGTAAAGATTATGCTGGTTTCTAAAAAAAATCCAAAGCAAATAAAAGATACTTTCAAATATTGGCTCTTTTCAATATGTTGTAAAAATTGTTATTTCAGCAACATTTTTGACCAAGAAAAGAAAGGAAAGGAGAAGATTTGATGGACTGTTTTGTTAGGCAAAGTGGGAGAGAAAACTAAAGAAGAAGATGGACTTTGCTGGGCATGGTGGCTCATGCCTGTAATCCCAGCACCGCGGTGGCTCATGTCTGTAATCCCAGCACCGCAGTGGCTCACGCCTGTAATCCCAGCACTTTGGGAGGCTGAGGTGGGCGGATCACGAGGTGAAGAGATTGAGACCATCCTGGCCAACATGGTGAAACCCTGTCTCTATGAAAAATACCAAAATTAACTGGGCATAGTCCCAGTTACTTGGGAGGTTGAGGCAGGAGAATCACTTGAACCCGGGAGGAGGAGGTTGCAGTGAGCCGAGATCACACCACTGCACTCCAGCCTGGGCAACAGAGCGAGACTCATCTCAAAAAAAACAAAAAAGAAGAAGAAGAAGATGAAGATGGACTTCTCAGGCTAAGGAATTTTAGAAAGCCAGTGAACCTCTGAATGGCTGCAGTGACTCACACTTTGAAAGGGCCTGAACTCAGTGCGCTTTTCTTTTTAACTTCTCTGCAGAAGAAAAAAAAAAAAAAACTTCTGAATGAAATTAACATACTTTATTTGCAAAATCATTACACGAGTAGACTTAACCTTTTGGCACATGACAAAATAATTATATTTTATATTTTGATGTTTTGGGTTGGAGGAAGAACTTGGCCATAGGCAGGTATCCAGGAGAATCTGCTAAATCTGGGTTTATAAACATGAGCAGTTTCACTTTCTGTAAATCAAGCCCTGTATGTACGTGGATTGAATCCTTCATCTGATATTTTTTTCTAAATTGTTTTTTTCTGAGAAGTACAGTTTCTCATGATGCAGCATTCCAGGAAGGCTTCTGTGGTCAGGGGAAGTTTGAGATGTACTGTGCTTTATCCTTTCGTTCTTACAGAGTCACACAGCTCTGAGAAGGGCTATGGTCAGGGGACTTGTTTAATGTGGCTTCACTTAGCACCACCTAAATTGGTTTGACTGGAGGATCCCCAATATTTTGGATTGTCATCTTTTATTAGCTTACAAACCACTGTCGTCGTCTGTAGTGCCTACTTAAAGTATACCTGATTAGTCTATGAATAGAACTACCAAAATACCCAAATCACTTAAAAAACTACATGGTTTTAGATGAAACATATCACTAGTTTTAGGATGTTTAAGAATTTAGGAGTGAAGTAGCATGATGTCAGAAACTTTATTACAACTCCTTCAACCAAATAGTTTATACATGTAGTATATGCGTGTATAGCTATACGAACACACACGTGCCCGGGGACCCCAAACATGGCAAAATGTCTGCAAGTGATGAATTACAATGAAGGATGTGATTTGTACAACTTTTGATATATCTATGTTTCAAAACTTACTATACAAAAAGAGGAAACTCTTAGGAACACAAACATACGCTACTTTAGTTATTGGGAAAATGAAGACGCTGCCATACAGAAGAGTTGATTAGGAGAGAAAAGGAATTTTAAGATCCAAGAAGAAGTGAAAGGGGGAGATTCATGCTATTGACTAGAGACAGCTACATACCGCGAGAAAGGTTTTTCAGGTCATTTTTGGAATTGCCTCGCCATTCCTCTAAGAGTTATGACTCCATATTCAAGAGTTTCTACCTTAGGCCCTTCAGCCAGGCCGATGGGAACATTGCCCAGAAGATTGTCGGGGTGTTATTTGTTTTCATGCCTGTCTGGGTCACAGCATGGCACAGAAAACCTTGCCAACTTTTAATTGTGTTATGTAGCCAAATAAATGGGGAAGCCATTCTGGAGGGGCTCTCAAGATTTTCCTGATGCCCCAGCTGCTTGACCAAGTGGAGCCAACAGCTTGAAAATCGCTACAGCCAGGACTGGCCTGACCTTGATCTTCCTTAGACTGGCTATTAATCCCCAACTTGCGGCTGGGTCTGGAAAGCAATGTGTGTAATAGATTGCGTGTCATCTTGTATGCTTCTAGGGCACGGACACTGGCATGCAGTATTTTCTGAATAACTTCTGAAGGACTTTAGTGAAGGTCGTAGCGTTCAGAGGTGGAAGAGTTCCTTAGTTTTCAGATTCTGCTTTGATATATCATAAGTGAAACAATATTGCAAACATCACTATTGCCCTATGGGAGAGACAAGAGTCATTTAGTTTCCTGCAATTGCTGAGATGCTTCTTTTAATATTGTAAAACTCTTGCTAATATGCTTTTCAACAACGCTAGTTTCTTCGCAACCCTGACTCCCCTTGCAAAGCTTTTGCTTTTCCCGTTACTTTTCTTCCTCCTTTTTTTTTTTATTTGACCTCTACAGTAGGTTATAAAAATTGTGAAATTGGATTTGTTCATATTGCTGATAAAGGTTTTAACAGTATAGGTTCCTACCTTCTTCACTAAGCGCTTCTTAGTGCACATCAAAATTATCACAGTTCTCGTGATCTTTTGATACTCTGCATGTTGCAAATATTTATGTTACAGATACTTCTATTAACATTTACTTATATATTGCAGATATTTCAGTCTGTTGTTACAAATGTTACTATAATATTAATACATGGTTCTATGCTGCATTTATGTTACACATGAAACATTTTATGTCATTATTGTTTGCTAACAGCAATGTGATATTTATGTACTTGAATATCTTGTACATTAAGGCATTAAAGTTGCACAGAAGTGTCAGAAAATAGTACTTTCACATCAATATAAACATGTATTTACATTTTATCTTCCATTTCCCACTGGAAATTAAATAGTAATCTTTATAGAGTAATAATTATAAAATATATTGCAAACAAATGATAAAACTATAAAACTTTATGTCTTTGTTGTGCTTCAGATTTTGCAAGGTATTGTCACCTACAATATTAGCAAAGGTAGCTCAACAAATGATAATCCAATATGTCTGCAAAAGCTCTTTTTGTAAATTCATGAAACAAATGAAGCTGCAAAGGACTTGAGAATCTCTCATTTTTTTCATTATTTTTGTTCTAGTTGTTTTTAATAGACGATATGCATTTGCGAGGCTGAAGATTTTCATTCCAAATGTTAAAAAATAAAACTTAACTATTATATCTAGATGCCTCTGATGATTATAGTACAATTTCAAAGAAACTTTTATGTCATGATCTGTTATATTATCCCACCCAGGTAAGGATTGAAAGAAAAAGCTATTTAGTAATTTTCAAAATTTAGAAATTCAAGAAGGAGGTTGTATTTCTGGTAAGTGCTTATGAATAAAATTAATTCTTAACAGATATGGAAGTATAAGATGATTAAATTTCCCTAATTTACACAGTATCCCTATATGGTGACAATTGGGAGAAATGATCTGAGATTGAACTATTGAATTAGTTGTTTGTTCACCTTTTCCTCTTGAAAGTGTATTATTTGAATGGTGTTTGCCTAGTTAGATCTTAAATGAAATGCAAACCATCCATTTCTGCACACAGCTGCTTGGTCTGTGAAACTTCCTCAGGGTTGGCCTCTTTTCTTATTTTATGTGTGACTGTGAATTGAAAAGTCATCCCTGGAAGCCCAGCAAACTGTGATCGTATCATTTATATCACGAGAAATGGGCTGGTTTTTCTCTATAAATAAGATTTTAGGAGGAAAAATCTACGGTCTTCAAAACTGTGTCCAGAAGCATGAAATAGAATTCAGGATCCTCCTGAAAGAATTCCTGTCATCTTTTAAAACTTCCACGGCAAAGAGCGCCTTTGACTTTACTGTGTTGCAGATACACTTGGCCGATTCTTTTGGCAGTAGGCTGCATACTTTGCTGAGTAAGTCACAGGGCTATTGGCAAGAGAAAGAAAAGATTTCACTCTTGGAGCATAAAGTTAGATTTTCTAAATTAAATTGTTGTATTCTCATTGGAATATTTATTCCAGTAATGTTTCAAAATGTTCCTAAGGACTGAGTTTTAAAATTTGCCTCTAACAAGCTTTTAAAGAGTTTCTTGTCTCAATTTGGATTCAACATTGTTAGCCACTTCCTCTGCTTTTTCTTCCCCAGCAGATAGACCAATCTACAACAGCTTTTATGTGTATTGCAAAGGCCCCTGTCAAAGAGTGCAGCCGGGAAAACTCAGGGTACAGTGCAGCACCTGCAGACAAGCAACGCTCACCTTGACCCAGGTAAGGAAATGCAGTGTCAGCACGAGACTGCCAGGAAAATGAATGTGTACTAACACATTGCCTTTCTGTTTTTCTAACCATACATCGCCCGTCTTGGAAAAGACATTCTTTTCCGTGGTTGTGGTAGTTAATGATAGCCGAAGTTTCATTTATGCGGCTTTGTCTTCTGGATTTCTTTCTGCTCTGTGAAAGTTTAGATTGTACAGGGTCATTTCCCCATTACTGTATCCAGGCCTATGAAAGGAAGCATGGAGAATGCTTTGGCAGCCAAAAGAGGTTGGTCTTCTGTTACGGTGTGATTAGAAGGGACCATTTAGGAACCTTAGGCTCCTAGAAATGTTTTGTATCTTGATCTGTGTGACGGTAGCATGGTTATCTACAAAAGTCAACATTCACTGGGATGTTTGGTTAAGATTGGTGCACTAAATGTAAGTTATACCTTAATTTTAAAAAGTGAAAAAAGAGAGTATGGATCAGCAAACAGTATGCATATAAAGCAAGAGTCAGTCAACTAAGTTCTGCTGTGGCCACTGCTTGTTTCTGTACAGCCCATGAGCCAAAAATGGTTTTTACGTTTTCAAATGGTTGGGAAAAATCAAAAGGTGAATAACATTGTGTGACCCATGAAATTTAGATTCTCATATCCATAAATAAAGTTTAATGGAGAGCCAGCCCCACCCATTTCTGTACATGTTGCCTATGGCTCCATTCCTGCTTTAAGTGCAGAGTGGAGTGGCTGGGAAACAGACTGGGTGGCCTACGAAGCCTGGAATACATACTCACTGGTTCTTTAGAGGAAAGGTTTGCTGACCCCTGATAGAAAGTATCAGGTTCCGGCTCGGTAGCTGCATGGGATCTGGCTGGATGTGATGTGGATGCAACAGAGGGCATGCACGCCGAGCGTGTCCAGTCCACGCGGTAGAGAGAGCACAAACACGGAGGTGTCAAGGACACAGTGCTGGGGGCAGTCAGGTGCACGAGTGTGAATAAATACCCCAGGTGCCAGCCAGAAACCCCAGCGATGACTGACACGTTCAGATTCTATTCTGCAGGCTGATGCAAACCACAGCAAAATTGTATAAACCAAGGTGATGTGTCAAACGCTGTTGAGGACAGTTCAGGCTGTAAGAATTTGCCATTGGGCTTGAAGATGGGGACAGGTTGAAGACAAAGAGGTAAATTAAGGCACAATTCAGCTGGTTCACAGATGAGGAGCTGTGGGCTAGGGTCAAGGTGGCAGCCCTGTAGAATGGGTGTTACGGGGCCTGTGAAAGAACTCAAAAGATCCACCTAATGAAGGCGAAATCATGGATCCATGGTCTCAGGGCCTGAGAAAATGGTGGAATTACAGAAAGCTGTGATTCAGTGTTTCACTTCGACGAACATTTCAGCTGTCCAGAGAAATTCATTTACAGAGTCAAAGCAGCACAGGAATGATGACCACTGGGCTCTTTCTGGGACGGTTCTTTGGCAGCGCTCCTGCCAGGCAGCATGCTGCAGGCCCAACGTCCCCCAGAGGGGTTGCTTTCACCTGCCCCTCTCCTCTGCCTTTTTCTACACAAGACACAACCTCATCTACCCCAATCTGCGCCTAAGTCCTGATTGCTTTAGATGGCATATATGACCTATTTATACCAACTTCCTGGTATTCTCGGTAAAAATAGCAATAAAAATTAATATTGAATTCCAAGCTAACTTCTTTTCAGGCATTATCTGATTTAATTATTTCATAAGAACACTCTCAGTTAAGCATTATTAGTAACCCTATTTTAGATGTGAGGATAATGAGGCTTAAAGAGATTAAGGCATTTGCCCAAGAAAAGAGGAGCTTTTGAGTGTGGACTTGGAGTTTGAACTGGACTGCCTAATCTAAACATTTAAGTCCTACAGCTTTTTAGTGTTTTGTTTGTTTGTTTGTTTGTTTATTTGTTTGTTTTTAACACACAGATATAATTACAATAGGTGTCATGTACTCATATGTCCACAGTGATCACTCGGGTGATGAGAAGTTAGGTTAGATGTGGGCAGTAGGGGCAGTGAGGACGGTTATGGAAGGGCGAGGTGGAATTCATGTTGAGAAGTCGCTTCTGCTGGTTGCTGGCAAGAGGTGAGAGGGAGACTCAGTATGACTGGATTGTTTGCTTTTTAATCAAGGTAAATTATCAATCTGGAATTTTACATGGGATTTCTCATGTAAAATATGCTTTGTGTGGGAAAAAAATAGAAAAACAGAAAGAAAAACAACCTGCAGCATCTGCCCAAACATAACACACCAAACTAGAGTGTTGTGGGGATTAAATGGTACGTTAACAGTAGGTGCTTAGCAGAGCCTGACATGTAGTAAATCCTCAGGAACAGTAAGGCATGGCTGAGAGGCGATGACATGTGAGCCTGAGAGAATCTTCCAGAGCCAGTCAGCCCAATTAGAATCCTGGCTTCCTTCGCTCTTACCTATGTCAACTTGGTAATGTCTATTCAATGGTACAATAGTATCTATTTCCTATTGTGAAGATTAGCTCATTTACGAAGAGGACTTAGAACAGTAGCCGGAACACAAATATTTAGAAATGTTAAATTCTTTATTGTTATTCTATTAATATTACCATTTTATGTATGTATATATATATTTTTATATATACACATGTATGAAATCAGTCTAGACTTTGGCTAACTTATTTCAGAGAAGTAAAACCACTCCTACATCTACTGCTCTGCATCGAGAGGCTGTGACCATTTCCATCTCAGGCTGAGGCTCTGTGATGACGTCATGCCACCCTGCTCCCCTGGCCCAGCATCCTGGGAGGGATGATCAGTCCTTCTGTCTCGTAGTCTCGGCTCCACCTCCATCTCCAAAGCCCAGTCATGTGACCACCTGGGATTTTTTTTCTCAGTTCCCAGAGATGCTCCACCTTTGATATTTAAATTCACGCTGTTTCTTCCCCAGCACTGTTTTCTGCTCTGCATATCATTGACTCTTCTCTTAAGTTTTTCTAGAGCTGTTGGTCTCTCCTCTCTTTATTTCCTACCCTGAGGGGCCAAACTGTCAACTCCAGTATTGCAGGTATCATTCACTTTCTGCTCTCCATTCTACCAAAGTGTCCTTACTTGTCTATGTTGGAAGAGCCTGTAAACCTTGTTGTAAGATCAGAATTAAGGCACAAGAATTAAAGCTTGGGTCTCTAGTTTATGTTTAATACCTCACAAAGTGCCTCGTCCATAGAAGGACACAAGTTAAGTAATGTTGAATGAATGGCATTTGTATTTGAAATTTTCTGCGTTGATTCCATAAATTCATACCCTTTAGAAATTCTGCCTGGCATCATATAAGGAAATTAATCATAGCAAGTATGACGGCTTCACTACAGTGTACTGATTTTCTTCCTTATCTTTATATTGTATTTCTGTTTTTCTCCAGTTCTCATGATAGTCCTGCAGAGTAGATGCTATTATCCAATGTTTTTATGAAGAGACTCCATGAGGTTAAGTAATGAGCCCAGAGTTACACAGTTCATAAATATCTAAGCCAGGAGTGAAAAATCTACTCTGTATTTTTCCATAGCCCTGGCCTTTACTAGGATATAGTCCTCACTATACAAATCTAGTAAACAGTGTTCTATTTTCTAACTACTTCCCTTGTACTTAAAATATCACTGAAACGTACTCTTGAAAAAAATATGCTTATGGATTTAGGGACAATTAAATCAAAGATAATTTAAAGATAATTTATATAATCCATATTTTAGTACAGTAACTAGATATAGTGTAGCTAGTCCATAGGAGAAGAGATGATGAGATGTTTCAATTTTCAATAACAAAAATACACATTCAGTAACACCTACAAATAATATTTCTGTGGATCAGCTGACCAGTCACACTGCTGATTCACCTGCAAATTTAGGCTTTGCAATAATGGAGCAGGTGTTAAACTTTGCCAAGTGTACAGATTGCTCTGTGAATAACAGGCAATTCTGAGGTTTCATTTTCTCAAACTTTATAAGGATCAATAACTTACATAATTGTCTCTGATCAGGAACAAAACTGCAATATAGGATCTTGTGTGGCTGACTAGTTACAGGTGAGCAGCATGTGGTTTATCTGAACTTCAGCAGGATTTTTATACCTAAGGAGGAAAACTGGAACCTGGTTAACTGCCCAGGTTATTTTTGAAAACATAATTGTATTTTTTTCTTATTTGGAGAAATCAGTCTGCAACAAGATCCGCTCACATCATGAGTCTAAATGGTAATCTTCTAAATTTTGTATTGGTGATATATTCATAATTCTAACATTTCCTGAACACTATTTAAAATTTGCATGTAATAATAATGAGTTGCTTTTCAAATGTGATGCTCCAGTTTAATCATGTTTCACATTTAATATGATACTCTAATAAATTGTAAAGGAAGATGGATAGTTAATTTTGTCCTGATGTTAGGCATGAAGAACTGATGTCTGAGCTTTTCACCTAACCTCATAGGTAAGTTGGGAAACAACCCAGACTCCAAGTTTTCTTCATCTCCATATCAGAATATCCTCTTTCTTTCATGGTGGCCTTGATCAGAGTTTGGACTAGACCATAATCCTTTAGAAATATGAACGTTTACTGGAAAACAGTGAACAGTGGCCAGTTGGCAAGCATTCAGTTTTCATCTGCTTCTTCAAAAGTCATCCACTGAGGTCCATGCAGAAATGAGACAGAGTTGAACACGCAAGGGAGGTTGTTTTATATGTGGTATATAATTCTGATTAGGTTCCTGACCAATGAAATTATTAATTTAAAATAACCCATGTCATTGTTTCCTTGAATTATTTCCCTAGCACCAATTTATATAAACAAACCTTATCAGAGACTGTATTAGTTTTTAATGATTTTGACTGTGCTGGTAAGGTTAATTAGACTCCATGGCGATGGTAAGTCTGTCCCTTGGCATGATCCAGAGACTAAGCCTCCTCCTTCCCCTGAAGGCTTCTCATGACATCCTAACAGTGCTCTTTCTGAGCATGTCTGAGGAGTCCTGTCCCTTGCTACTATCATCGTCTTGGCCATAGTCCATATTTCAAGTGACTTGTGCCTCCTCAAGAAAGCAAAGCTCCTGGGATAGAAAGTAACTGACTAGTCTTTGGAACAGAAAATTGACTTAAAATATAGTAAGGCTATTCAAGAGTGAAATACTTGATTGACTTTAATAATAATTAGAAGATAGAATTGACATAGAAGTGAGCTGAGAGCACCTATAGCATCTGGTTTTGGAATATTTTCCTGGGAGCAAAATCCTCCAGGACTCTAGGTATGATTAAGGTTATGAATTGCTAATCTCTCCAGGACAACCTCTAGGTAACCAGAGTTATCCACCATTAACATCTTTTTGTTTGTACTCAGTTTATTAGTCTAAAATGAATCAGAAGCCAGGAGATTACTGCAGCCAAGAACTTTGGGTGATTTCCACCACCCCCTACCACAATCACTATAATTACTTTATCTCAGAAAGAACTTTATCTTTGCCACTCTAATGAGATACTCTGCCATGGAAGAGCATTAAAGCTAAAAAGGTTTCTGATGAGAAATGGTGCAATAAATAGAGTAAGATGTAAAGTGCCTGGCATGATGGATTTTGTTTAAAATTGGTTTATAGATTAGGCACAATTTATGTGAGGAAATTTATTAAGAAATACAGTCTAAATGTGTAATCATTCCTAAACTTCATATTTGTTACAGATTAATTGTTGGTCAGGAGTCTCCTTACTTTTGTTATCAAAATTACTCTCACATTTATGTAAGAAATCCAAGTCTTAGAATAGACCTAAGCTTACTTTCTAGTTTTCACATGGGGTGTTTTTCCCTAAGTGTGTGATATCCCCTCTTTGCTTACTGTAGATTTGGTTATCAGGCATTTCAGTGCTTTTAAAGCACAACGGAGGAGGCATCACACATTATTTTATGTTATTGACAGTATTGTAGGGCATGTTTTGGATGTCCCAGTGGTGAGGGTGGAACCTGCCACCATGCATTCTGTTTTACATCATGTTACAGTGTTAAACCTACAGTGAAGCTGGTTTCTGTGTGGATTCATAAGCTCCAGGGTGGAAAGTGTGTAGAACACAACGCATGTCTGGCATCTGCCAAAGCCAGGGTGGCCCCAGTGGTCTCTGTCGCCCGTCATGCCGCCATCTGTTCTGCCCCAAGATTTCTCCTGGCCTTGTGGACACTTCTCACTTCATCTCCTTTTAATGCCCACTCTCTTTGCTTGTGTTCTCCTTGGTCCTTATCATGGACTCTCATCCACACACAAATGATGCACACTCACATCGCGAAGAGCCAGTCGACAGATAAGTGAGAACGGTTGAAGTATTTTTTTCTTTTTCCCTTTTACCGAAGCTAATACTTGTAAAAGAGCCAGGTTAAGGTAAAAATAAACATATAAAAAACATAATAAACATATTAAAAAACCGTTACCATAAAGAACTTAAAATGTTGATGAATTAGTTTTTATAAATGTATTATTCTTGATAGTTTACATTTAGAATTTGCATACTATATACAATATATATGTAAAGGGGTCTACTTAAAAACGGTTGATCCAAACCATTTCAGGGCATCAGTATCAGCCAGTAGAAGCAATTTAAAATTATAAATTAATGCTGCTACTGTCATTTTCTTGAGACTCATTTTGATAGTTCATGCCTGGGTTTCAAACCAGTAAATGTTCTTTTCCACCAACACACAGCTCATATGGATACCATTGAATTTTCTCACTTATTATTTTGCTGATTTTACCACATTTACTAATATAAGGAATAATACTGTTTTGGAACATTCTTTTGGAATTTATTCAAATATTTTGATTGTATTCTGTATCTGATTTGATTATTCTCAAAATAGTCAATATTTTCTTAGCAGATTTTAATGAGTGATCAGTTTGTTGAAAGTTATGAAATATAAGTGAATTCATCTTCTTAAGAAGGTTTTCTTCTTTAATATACTTTTACATCTATTATTATAAATATAACCTAAACTTCATAATTCCATATGGGAACTCTTGGCTTATACCGATTTCTTTCTAAACTCTATTTTAGTTATTTTCTGTTCCTCCAGATTTAAAAAACATTTTCCAAATCATTTTCTTTGTTTGTCGATTTACCAAAAATATGTTTCTTGTAATCAGTTTTTTAGGATCTTCTATATTCTATATTGAATTTCAAGGACTTTTCGGGTTATAGGTGAACACCTCTTCTCTTCCTAGGAGCACTTTAGGGATGTTCATCGTTTTTGCCCCTGCTGCCTTCCGCAGCAGCTCCATGGAGTTGCACACTGAGGGGCCGGGAGGAGACCTGAAGAGCTCAGGACACCAAAGACCATACTGTGCAGTTCATAAATTTTAGAACTTTTGAGTAAATGATTAGGTAAGTTGGCCAGCTGGTGAATCAGCCTTTGGTGAATGGATTTTCAGCAGCCTTCCTAGAACCAACTCCTACAGATGGCCAGAGGACACACATGCATGGGTCACAAAAGCTTCATTTGCTCAAAGACGCTAGTTTTTAGGAAAGCATCAGATCATTGGAATGGCTCTCAAAGGTTCCTCCAATGTTTAACTGAGGGTCTCGCGGAGCAGGGGCATAGATAAGAGAAGAAGAGGATGGAGGGGATAAAAGAGTTCAGGGAAGGGTGAGAGCCGAAGGTGGACCAAATAAGTATTTTATCAAAGTCTGCGTGGGGACCTGGACAAAAGCCAGAGTGATGCACATTCAGCTTTGGCAAAGAGAGAAAAACCCAGCATTGATCTGAAATAAGTAAAATGCTATCTAGCTGAGCTCCAGGCACTTTTAGCCAATTCATTGTTACTCTTCTGTATCACAGAAATGCTTACGTTGAGAGCCTTTGTCCTATGCCTAATATTTTAGAATGAAAATTTTATTTATCACATGTTATTCATTGGGATGATTTCAATTAATTAAAGTCTAGAGAAATGTGGGTCAATGTTGGTAATTCATTGACTTTTTAATCCAGCTATTTATTTTCATCCAGATCACAGCAGTGGTAGCCTTTCACTGCTTCTTTATATAGAGATCCCTCTGTAATAGTAACTGATTTTTTGTTTGTTTGTTTGGTAATGATTTTACTTACTACTCTTTAAGAAAAAGGGAGAGAGAAAAAGAAGTCAGTCTTGCAGACGCAAGTTCCCCGAGTTTACCTTTAGAATGCTCAGAAGCTCAGCATCATGAGGTCCCTGGAGAGATGAGAACATACCAGATGTCGCTTTGCATTTTGTTGTGTAGAGTGTCTCACTGTTTTTACTTTGATACCCAGCCATGCTCTTGACCCATCCTGCTAGTTTAAAATTCTCAAAATTGTGGGCAGGAAGTTAAAAGCATGTTATTCTGAAAAAGTTTGTGTATATATTTTAAAACATGTTATTTATTGCATTACTTCCAAAGTACATGGATTTGTTGTATGTATACAAGGAGTGACTACTATTATAGTGAGAACCTGTTTCTACAAAAAATAAAAACATTAGCTGGGCATGGTAGCATGTGCCTGTATCCCAGCTACTTGGGAGACTTAGGCAGGTGGGTCCATTGAGCCTGGGAAGTCAAGGGTGCAATGAGTCATAATTATGCCACCACATTCCAGCCTGAGGGACAGAGTGAGACCCTGTCTTAAAAAAGAAAAAATCCTGTAATTTATTGAATGCTTACCATAAGTCATAAAATCTGAGCTAAGCTCAGACTTTACCTAAATATTTAATTGTTATGATATTTGTATAGTACTTTTTCTAATTTCACATATGCATATCATTATGGCAATGAGGTACACCAAGCCAATATTACTTACTTTTTATGTAAAAGATATTAAAAGTTTTTCAAAGTTTGTCAGTTAGTAGTGACATGCAGTCATTAATTTAGATAATTGGAAATTGGTTAAGCGATCTACAATTTTATTCATTGTGCAGGATGATACATTTTAAAAATATTTATAAGAGAAATATTTCTTGACACTACATAGAAGAGTTTGAGAAAAGTCAACCTAAAATATCTACAAAGCATAAAAGAAAAAATAAGGTTCTCTAAAGAAAGTTTTTCATATGTCTTATTATTTCATTTTACGTTACAGTTACATATATGTATCATGTTTAAAAACTGGGTTTTATTGGTTCATGATACTGTCTCCTGCAGTGATCAGGCACTCATATAGCAGGTAAACCCATCAGGACATTCTTGTTGACTCACGCACTGACAGGGCTGTTTCTAGCTTTACTAGCCACTGTCCTTCACGGCATAGAACAGAGCATCAAGGCATCAATTCTGTGTGCAAGCAGGATTACAATGGGAATAGCAGTGCCCGTCTCTTCTATATAAAAGAGAGAATTCTGGCTGGGCGCAGTGGCTCACACCTGTAATCTCAGCACTTTGGGAGGCTGAGGTGCGTGGATCACTTGAGGTCGAGTTCACCAACATGGTGAAACCCCGTCTCTACTAAAAAAAATTAGCTGGCTGTGGTGGCATGTGCCTTTAATCCCAGCTACTCAGGAGACTGAGGCAGGAGAATCACTTGAACCCAGAAGGCAGAGGTTTCAGTGAGCCAAGGTTGCGTTATTGCACTCCAGCCTGGGCGACAGAGTGAGGCTCCATCTCAAAAATAAATACATACATAAAAATAACCAAAATAAAAAAGATAATTCTTAGAATCCTCCTAGTAGGCCTCTCCTTACATCTCATCATTTATCACTGGGCTGTATGGCCAGTGATAATAACAAAGCATGTTGACAAGCAAGTGTTTGCTAAATGGAAAGATTTGCCATGTTTGGCTTAGACCAATCCTATTTCATACCCTAGTCTGGGCCCATTCCATCTCCAATAAAAATCGGATTCCTATGAACAAGGATAGAGGGTGAGAAGCACATTGGGTTGGCAATGATCAGTCACTATCACATTTGTAATGCATCACCATTTTAGACCACTTTCCTGAACTCATCAGTTTCTTGCCTGCCTGAAAACCCTGCTGTTCTAAGCCCTATTTGTATCACTCTGCCTGTACTAGAGTCTTGGCTAGCCTTGAAACTGTTTTTGTGTGTGAAATGCTACTTTTTTCCAGTGCCTGTTTCTACGCATAGATGTATCTCCCTGATTCTCTGCAGACGTATTATCCATTTGACCACTTAGAAGCTTTATCAAGACTTGTAGAAGCGAAAAAATAGATCTGTAGGGCAGTGGGTTAATTTATGCGCTTAAGAAGTGAATGGCTCAAAAATCTCACTGGGGAAACAGAATTTAGTAGCCTTTTCTACCTACATAGTAGATCCTTTGTTGATGCTTTATAAGAAACAAATATCTTATCTTACAGTGATAAAATGTGTGGGGCAGGGGAGTCTCCTTGAAAACACTGCTTCAGAATGAGGCAAGCCAGTACAGACCAGTACTGTGGTATGGGTTTGCATTATGAATATATGCATGCATGCTCTTCTATCTGGGAATATCCAGCTACCTGCATAAATGCATCATTAAAGCCGGGTGGGAAATGGAGAGGTTAATTGACTTTACTTGGGTCACCCAGTGAGAAAGAAACCAAACTGAGAGTTAAGTCTGGGGAACTTGAGCTTAGATTCTTGCTGAAAGCACTCACATCGAGTCACATTAGTTTTCTTATAAGGTTGAGGGAGAGTTGACACTTACTCTGCAGGCTTTTCCTGAAAAGAGCAAAATTCACTGGACTCTCTAAAGTGGGGATTAAGATTCTAGAACTGGATAAGAAGTGAAACATGGAGTGTTACCTTGCTGAAGAGAAAATGGAAGAGTATTGGCGTACTTGGAAAAACGAAATTATGAAAATTAAAAGGGAAACGCTCATAGAATATGATTTGCAAAGTGACTAGTTAGCCACGTGGGTTTGTTGTAGGGAACCATACTCATTGATGCCAGAGTCTATGGCATGCACTGGGCATGGTCCACCTGTACCTCTGAGTATGATTAAAACACTTCAGTGATTTTTTTAGTATGATTGAACTATGGGTCCTCACAGCTAGTTTCAAAAAATGATACTTCTGTCTAGTTTCAGAATGACCCTAATTTTTTTAATGTGTTATGAATCTTCAGTTGTGCATACAGAATTTCATATTAATTTAGAATGCCATGCTAATAAGTGTACACTCAGAGATGGCCATAATTTAAGGCTAGCAGTAGCATCTCATGGACACATGAACTCTCCTCTCCCATAATGTGCTACAAACAAATGAGAACCCTGCTCTGTGTCTTTGTCTCTGAATAGGATATTTTTATTTAAAGTAGTTTAGATAAAGGACAGTCTAAACCAATATGACATAATCTATACATTGTTCAATGTTATAAAAATATAAACTTTGCATAAACAGATAGACTTCACAAAATAAATGCAGTGTGTCCAAAAAATTAAGTCTTTATGATTTGGGTCCCCCGGTACTGGGCTCCCTTATTAAATTCATTTCCTTGGGGCAGGGAGCATACTTTGGTGCTTAGCATAGTGCCTGCTACATAGTAGATGTTTAAGATGTTTCATGAAGTAAATGAATGGTATGCCAAGGTATACAATAACTATGATAATGAATGATATCATAGTCATTGTATACCTTGGCCTCTCCATAATCTTAGAATAGGAATCAACTTTGCAGTCATCTAACTCAATTCCATCCTATATAAGAGAATTACTCTTATATGCTTGGTTTTTAGTCATCTGAGTTTTGATAGAGCACATTGAGTAAAAGAATAATCATTGCTTTTCACAAAACTGTTTTCATTGTTAAAGAACTTGAAAGTTATCTGACCTAAATCTGTTTCCACCCATAACTTCTGGTTTTCTTCTTTAAAAAAAAAATGAAATCTAAGGAACGTTCAATCTGTAGGCTCTTCAAATGTTTAAAGCAACTACAATGATTTACTTCCTAGGGCTTTCCTTGTGTACTAAACTTATGACCCAAGCATAAAAAAGGGACAGAGTAGTCTCCCGCTTCAAAGAAGTTTTCTTTTCTAAGAACAGCTTTGGAGCCACGAAAGGTATGGCAAGACTATGAAAGAAGATCTTGAAATTAGAATGTGCATGTGCTCTGAAGTAGGACCAGGAGATTGCTGTTGGAACATAGATATGGCCTATGTGGACACTGATCCAGGATTGATTGTAGAGAGGGAAAAGGCAGTACGTATGCAGGGCGTTCTTTGTGGAATGGTGCTGGTGTTCAGGTTGGAGAATGAAGAGGCAGGGTTGGAAATGGCCATTCAGAGTCAGCAGGTATGGTGGCCGCTGTGTCAGGCACTGAGCTTATCACCAGGGTTCCTCACAGTGGGATGTGTTGAGCCCCTGGAAATTTCATGCCTACTGGTGATTTTTGTAAAGCAGCTCCCGGTGTGTCTGTATGCTGATAAAGACATACCCGAGACTGGGCAATTTACAAAAGAAAGAGGTATATTGGAATTACAGTTCCACGTGACTGGGGAGGCCTCACACTCATGGTGGAAGGTGATAGGCACAAAAAGGAGCAAGTCATGTCTTACGTGGATGGCGGCATGCAAAAGGAGTGTGTGCAGGGAGCTCCTCTTTTTAAAGTAACCAGATCACATGAGACTCATTCACTATCATGAGAATAGTGCAGGAAAGACCCGCCCCCATAATTCAGGCTCCTACACTGGGTTCCTCTTATGACACGTGGGAATGGTGGGAGTTACAATTTAAGATGAGATTTGGGTGGGGACACAGCCAAACCACATTAATGTCCAAAACAAACCTTTTATAGCTTCAACTGCGTGACCCATCACGCTGTATCTGGAGGTGGTTCGTTTTACTGAGCATTCTTTTATCTCCTCTAAAGGAGTTTCCATGTCCTCTTGGCAGTCAGCATTTTTGTTGAGGCCATGGATGCTGCTGACACATTCTTTGGTAAATGTCATGTTATATTAATAGATTTTCTCCCAGGGCCAAATGGATAACTTTAAGTTTCAAATACAGCTTTATTTCAGTAGATAGTAGTGTCCAGTCTCTTGAAAACAACCAACTACACAAATAAAAAGCTTGCCATGTACTCCTGCTGGGCCTGCATTAGCCTGGGCACTTGCTGGAGGGGTGATGTATATTGGGGTGGGGAGCATCCTCTGTCCTTCCCCACCTTGAGCTTCTCTCCCGTGCTGCCATTTTGCTCTCTTCTATTTCTGATGCCTCGGTGTTGAAGCACAATTTAGGAGCTTAGCAAGAGGGCACGGGAAAGTTCTAACTCAGCTGACACTGTCATGGGATATGTTTAAGCCATCAGGTGTAAGAAGTGTGAAAAGCAGATTTTATCTCATTGGCTCCTGTACAAGTTGTTTAGAGGTCACCAGAGGAAATGTCAGCTTCAACTCCAAGCATATACTGATGTTCCTCCTCCAGTGATCACTTCTTTCTCAGCTGCTGGTTTTTCACTGTTATCCACCCGGATTTTCTCTATTGGAGTCTCCTTGGTCTTCCAGGACGTCTTGGGTAGAAGCTAAAGTGGTTTCGGTGTGGCTCTTTTTCGTTTTCCATATGGCATTCTCATACATATTTGGTTTTAGCAAACTCCGGGATCACAGACTAAACCCAATATAACTGTACCAACAAAGTAGCTAGCCTTTAACACCATCAAGTGGGACTCAGCTCAGACCTGAACTCACTCTCTGTATTAGTCTGTTCTCGCCTTACTATAAAGAAGTACCTGACACTGGTTAATTTTCAAAGAAAAAGAGTTTAATTGGCTCATGGTTCTACAGCCTGTACAGGAAGCATAGTGGCTTATGCTTCTGCAGAGACCTCAGGAAACTTCTAGTCATCGCAGAAGGCAAAGGACGTATGAGATGTTTTACCTGGCCAGAGTGAGGAGGATGTGCTGCACACTTTTAAACAAGCAGATCTCGTGAAAACTCACTCACCATCCCAAGAACAGCACCAAAGGGATGGTGCTAAACCATCCAGGAGAAACTGCCTCCAGGATCCAATCACCTCCCACCACGCCCCACCTCCAACACTGGAGATTACAATTGAACATGAGATTTGGGTGGGGATACAGATCCAAATCATATCACTGTTTCTCCTTAACTCTAGAAGAGCCAAGCTCTCTGAGTAGAGTCCTTCCACTGAAGCCCTTTTCTTCCACAAAGAAATCACCTTCAAACATTATCTCCACTCACTCCAACAAACCAATCTCTATAAACACGATGTTCATGAGATGTTTCAAAATAGCCCATGTTTGGAAGAAAAGGATGTACTTTCTGCTCGATTTGGCTTTGAGCCTAAAACTGCTTAAAGAAAAAAAAAAAAAAGTCTGTCAAAAGAATTATGTCAGTGATTTTTAGATCTGTAAATTCGCATATGCAATCAGCACCTCTTTTGGTTTATAGTATCTCTTGTATCTGGTGCTTGAATTGAAACCTCCAGTTTAATATTCTACATCAGCCTTTCATGTGGAGCCTTTCACAGCTGAAAAAGTATTTTCACACACATTGTCTTTATTGATTTGATAACCACATGAATTGGTTAAGGTTGGGATCCTGTGACTATTTTACACCCGAGAAAACTATACAAGGTTCACAGAGAATAAGAGAATTACCAAAGGAACAGTATGAGGTGGGTACTCGAACCACATGTTTTGAAAAAAGTGTAAAGGTTTTCTCATTCTGCTACATTGCCTCTTCTCTTAGCAGGGAGCTAAATATCTTTAGTTGGTACGTCATTATTTTTAACACTACTTGCTCCGTAGAGTCCCTAAGGCATTTAAAATATTTTAAACCTGCAGGATCACTGTCATCTTTTTCTTCTAAGATGTTCTTATATGTTTCTTTGATTTATATTTTGGAGGCTCCATCTTTGTTGAGGCCGTGGATGCTGCTGACACATTCTTTGGTAAATGTCATGTTATAGATGTTCCAGCCATCTATTAAATTCCGTCTCATGGTATCAAGATAATAAGAGCTGAAAATTAGCTGAAATGTGGACCCTTGAAACCACAGAGCTACTGTCATTTAGAGTAAGCTGTTACTAGTTTTTCCTGGAGGGAAAAAGATTTTGAAATCACTTATAATGAAGGATGCAGATAACGCTGGAACCTCTTGACCTGAGCTCTTGTCCTTCCTGTTGTTTTGTTTCCTTCGGCAACATGGAAAACTTTTAATAATGACTTTGTTTACTTTATGTTTAATTTGGAGCAGGGTATTCAGTGGTAAGTTTTTGTTTCGTTTATTTGGAAACCTATGATTTTGAAGAACGGGTGGCAGAAGAGTGAACTGCTTCAAATGTTAGGTTCTATATATTATTCTAATTTATCATTTAGTGGGGAAAAGAAAAGTAAGTTTACCTTGTACAGCTTGAAATTTAGTGGGCATTTGTTTTCAAATGGCTATGCATTGTATTGAACTTGGAAAATGAAGAGGAGTTTAGAAAAAAATATCCATAACATTGGAAAATGTGCTGTGAAATACATAGTTTAGGTGAAATATGTACTAAATAAAATCACAAATCTAGGAAAATATCAATATATATGTTCAGAAGCAGAGCCCAATCCAAGTTTCATAACAATGCCAATTTCGTCTTTATTAGATGAGGCTTTCTTTGTTAAGATTAGTCAGAACAGGCCAGGCGCGGTGGCTCAAGCCTGTAATCCCAGCACTTTGGGAGGCCGAGGCGGGTGGATCACGAGGTCAGGAGATCGAGACTATCCTGGCTAACATGGTGAAACCCCGTCTCTACTAAAAATACAAAAAAAACTAGCCGGGCGTGGTGGCGGGCGCCTGTAGTCTCAGCTACTTGGGAGGCTGAGGCGGGAGAATGGCGTGAACCCGGGAGGCGGAGCTTGCAGTGAGCCGAGATCACGCCACTGCACTCCAGCCTGGGAGACACAGCGAGACTCCGTCTCAAAAAAAAAAAAAAAAAAAAAAAAAAAAAAAAAAAAAAAAAAAAAAAAAAGATTAGTCAGAACAGAAGACCAAGGCAGTCAGTAGCACCCCCCCTTATTTTAAGGTTACAGTTTTATGTATACGAATTTTGAAATAAATGCCTCATTTAGGAGAAAGAAACTCTTATTGTTAAAAAGTGGAGAAAAGTGGTTTACTTTAAATTTCTCAAAGATTTATATACAAAAACTTCTCAATATTGCCCGGCCTACTCCAATCATGCAGATTTCAGAATCTTTAAAGCACATGTGAAATGTGCATCTTTAACTCCAGTGGGGATCAGCAAAAGGGAAGTCAAAGGAGGCTGGATGTGTCAGTCCGTTCTCACGCTGCTATGAAGAAATACCAGAGACTGGGTAATGATAAAGAAAACAGGTTTAATTGACTCACAGTTCCGCATGGCTGGGGAGGTCTCAGGAAACTTACAATCATGGCAGAAGAGGAAGCAGCATGTCCTTCTACACAGGGCAGCAAGAGAGAGAAGAAATGAGAACCACCCAAAGGGGGAAGCCTCCTGTAAAACCATTAGATCTCATGAGAACTTACTCCCTATCATGAGACTAGCATGGGTGGAATCGCCCCCATAATTCAGGGACTCCCACCGAGTCCCTCCCTTGAAACATAGGGATTATGAGAACTAATAATTGGGTGGGGACACAGCCAAACCGTATCAGCGGGGCAAGCCCAAATTTGGAAATATTGGAAGAAATCAAGAGAAAGAGATGACGGTGGATGTTTGTTACGTCACTAGACTCTGCCCTTTTGTGAAGCCTCCTATTAGGCAATCAGTAATTTTTGCTTATTGAATATTGGATTTGGTTGATTAAAATGACACGTAAAGTACAAGATCCTGGATATATGCATTAATTAGCAAAAGTTGATGCAAAGCTGTGCTGTCCAATATGTCAGTCACTAGGCACATATGACTTTTTAAATTTTCATGAATTAAAGGAAATTATATAGTCAGATTATTAGCCACAGTGGCCACATTTCAAGGACTCACTGGGCAGTTGCACCTAGTGGCTGCTGCATTCATTGTACTTTACAAATATAGAGCATACCTGTCAACACAGAAAATTCTCTTAGATAGCACTAGTTCAGAGGATTCTTCCTGGGGCAGTCATGTGCACCTGTTCAGATTTTTAAAAATATTAAGTGTATTTTTCTAAAACTAGCAAGAAAGAGGAGCTGGAAAAAAGTTACTTGGCTATTGCAGAACTGGGGTGTATGGTAGGGACGGGGGGGCAGCATACTACAGCAATTCAAGTGTTAGCAAAGTTTTATGGTTACTGAGCCCAAAGCTTAGAAATGAGACAGGCCTTGCCTTGGTCATGCAGCCAGCAGTGATAGATCAGATCTGGGACCAGGACCAAGGTTGTTAGCTTCCCAACTTATGATTTTATCACCATATTGAATTCCTTCCAAGACGTATACTTTGGCATATAATTTTGGAGCCAGAAATATTTGATTTTTATAAGACAGAGAGGCTTTCAGTCTTTCCCACCCTATACCAAGACAGGAGGCGAGGTGACTTTCTTACACAGAGAAACCCACTTCCTAGGCTGCCATCTGTCGAGGACGTCTCCCTCACCTTCTCATCCTCAGAGTGGGTCAGCGAGGAGGCCCACCAGAAGATGATGATGGCCGTGAAACAGCTCCATGTGGCCTATGTGAGTTCTGTGTCAGTAGCAGCTGTGTCTCAGATCACTTTGGGCTGCAGTCTGGGTTCTGCAGCAGAAGAAGCCCCAATGCCTTACATGTCTCCTTAGGACCTCCTTTGTTCTCCATCCTCTTACATCTTCCCCATCTGAATAGCAGCCACCTTCCAATGCATGTGGTTCTTAATGTGAGAACACACGGGGCCTCCCGACATTTAAATGCTGAAGGAAGCACCATGCTTCTGGACAGGAATTTATCTGCTTGAGACCACATGGTTATGGAAAATGTTATTTTGTCAATGAAATGCAAATATACATTAACCAAATATCCTTACATTTATAGAAATTCTTTTTTATAATTATTTCTTCAAGTCGGCAGAAAAGCACCAAAACAAACAACAAAACAAACAAACAAACAAAAAAGAAAGTTGTCAGAAATGACCCAATAAAGTAGGTGAAAAGTAGTTTTTACAAAACTTTAGTTTACTTGAACGTTTCAAATAATACAATAGTTGTTTAGTTGAAGGTTAAATTTAAGATAAATTTAAGACAATGTGACACAAAGATACAAAAATGAGCATATGCTGTTAGAATAATGGTGCCAATAGACTTGCTCTAAGCAGGCTTGCCACAGAACATCAATTTGTTAAAAGGGTAATATCTGCAAATTACAATAAAGTAAAAGTGCAATAAAATGAGGTATGCCCACACACGTTTTAATAAGAGAAAAATTCCCGTGTACTCCTGTGAGGATGCTGGGATGAGCCCATGGGAGCTGGCTGAGTGGTAATAACTTGCCATCCCATGTTTCACACTGAAGTGTTAGATTTGGATCATGTTTGGATGCCTGCACACCCTCCTGACACGCAATGATGTTTTCGCAGGTGGTTCTTCACTGTCCCGTATCAGTAGACTCCCAGTAGATCCACCCTGCCCAGTCCTATAGACAGGCTTCAGCATGCCTGCAACTAGAGCTGGTGCCACTTGTCCTCAGGCTGAGACACTGTTACATGTAATATAAAATTCTATTATATTTTATAAGTCTGTGTTCAATACCTCTGAATACAGCATTTCTCCTCAAGTTTACGCCCATTCTAAATGTAAACGCAGATTGAATCATGATTTGAAGTGTAGTGTTTCATCTCCAGGCAACATCTGTGTTTAATGACTAGAGTGTAGTGTATTTGGAACCATCAAAAAGAGGACTAGTACAGCACTAATACAGCAAATAACAACTCCAATCCCTGTCCTTGTCCGGGGTAGAAACTGGTGGATGCAAAGTTAAGTGTGTAAAAAGAACACACTTTGCATGCAATTCCTTTCTTTCTCTACACATTATTTGTGAGATTGCAATACAAAAGAAAATACGCCAGGAACTCAGATCACTGAGAATGTTTGTACACATTCTAGGATTAATGTCTCACCAATATCTGACTCACTATCAAACAGAGAATGGATTTCCTGTTTTTGATAAGGTAACCAAGTTCCTCTTCCTAAATGTGTGACCTTCGGCAAGATCCTTAACCTTTTGGAACCTCTTTTCTTATCCTCAACTTCTACCCCTAAATCTGAGTGTGTCTGTGCACTTTTCTCTTGGGCAGGGATAGTTGGAAGCTGATAAGCAATGCTGGAATAAATAATCAAATGCACATTAAGCAATTTACTCAGGACCTGGTTCCTACTTAGTGATTCCTACTTACGATTCTTAGTTTCTTTCCCTGATTCTCCCTATGTTTCTCTTTGTGGTTGCTGTCATTGTTATTTTGTGTCTCAGATGTACCATGTTGGGTTCCATGGTTCTTGTACAACACAGTGTCAATATTTGTCCAAGCCTGACCCTCTGTATGTGTTTATTTCTCTTTCTTTCTTCATCTTCTGATTATCTTCCCTTGCCCCGTTAAATTCAAAAAGGATTTAATACCTACTATGTGTGAAAATCTATTATCTGAAGTAGAAGCTGTAAGTGACTCCGAGCCAATATGACCATCATCCTTCTTCAGCTCACCTGCCGATGTTGGTAACACGAAGCACCCACTTGTATTCTTTGGTTTCAGTATCAGAAATAGCAAAGAAATAAGCCAATGCTTTGTGTGATTTATGTAGGTATTCCCACTTACCTTTGCTATGCTTGCTGGAAAGCTCAGAAACAGGTGGGTGTCTTGCCTCTAGCAAGCACATAAAACTTCGGGGACTGACCTGGGACTGGAACATCACCCGCGACTGGGTCAACATATGCTACCCTTCTGTTCCTTGGTCAGCCCCCTCCTCTCCACAGATATCTTCACTTGTTTGTGTTGTTATGGGCTGTTTCGTGTTCTTTCTGAATCGAACATGGTGTAAAGGAACCAGTAAGCTTACAAATGTTGCAGGGATGCATTGTGTAAACACATTTTCACCTGAGAATGAGGCCGATCCAGTTTAAACTAGAATCATGTTGTTTGGATTTTGCCTGTTCCCTTTGTCCTCTTTGGTGTCTACTGTCTCTGGACTAGTTGGGGCTGTTGTGCTGTCCAGTTAATATACAGGGATGTATTTAGGTGCTCACTCATTCAGATACAGGAGGGAGGGGAGCCCACCGTTCCCTGTTGTATAACACACTTGATTGTATGCACCATAAAGCCTACTTGAAATTTAATTAGCCTATGTGTGTATTGGTTAACTCAGTTCCCTTGCCATGAAAATTTGAAAACTACTCGATTGAAACAAAATGAACAGACAACGTATCATTCAGTCAATGTGGGGAAGGGAGAAGTATGAAAAAGGAGGAGAAAACTTTCATTTGGGATTGTCACATTATCACAACAGACAGCTCTTAAGCTTGTCCTGTGGGCCGACAATTCTTTTTGGTGGGATTTAAATAAGGTTCTTGGTAGATGTTTGAAGATACTGTAAACACATTTCACATATCACGTGTATCACAAAGGCCCCCAGCTGTGGCATGTAGCACACATTTCTAGGATGTAGACTTTGCTACACACAAACACACACACACGGTAATAAGATAAGAAAAAGCACTGTCCCCTTACTACAATTTTTCTGTCAAAGGGAAAAAAATGGGAAGAGGAGGCAAACACTAAATACAGATATTTAAGTTTCACACGTTCAGGCTCTATCTGTTTGCTACTTGGTAGTGTTTAAAATGTTCAAAAGCTGAGAGGAGGAGGAGGAAGCCTTTCCCCTTGGCACATACATAAGCTCATGAATTGAGCCAGTGGCAACTCTAGAAAACTAAGTAGGTAGTGAGTGACTTTGGCAGGTGATGCTTTTCTTGGTTGTTACCACATATAGTAAGGGGCATAAACCTTCACTGTGCAACTTGATGCCATTCCTACCTACACACATGTATACGTTCCTCTAGACAGACTTTTAGACCTTTTCCAGAAAGTTCCCTCATGCCACCTCCAACTCAGTTACCTACACTTTTCAACTGACCAGAGGGATGGGTTCTGCAGCAGGCTAGAGGGGAAGGCCCCACGAACTGGGGTCAGAGGAAGTGAGGAAACTCAGCAGCTGCCAGTGGCTCTGCAGTCAGGAGAGCCACAGTGCAAATTGCAGTGTCCAAAACCAGGTGGAGCCCCGGCAGTCCATCTGCCATGGCACAGAGATGCTGGACCGTCTCCTCAGGTGGACACAGCATGGTTCGGGCTGATGATCAAAGACGAAAAACAACTGGCACAGGTTCCTAAGAAATTTGGCCAGCAGAGAAATATAGGTTCAAATGGAACATGTGCAGTATCCACAGAGCTGCAGGCCCAGTTTTCAAAATGCAATTAAGATTGAAGAAAGGCCAGGCACAGTGGTTCACACCTGTAATCCCAGCACTTCGAGAGGCCAAGGCAGGAGCATCGCTTGAAGCCAGAAGTTTGAGACCAGCCTGGGACGCAGTGAGACTCCATCTCTACAAAAAAAGTTTAAAAATTAGCCAGGCATGTGGCGTGGTGACACACACCTGTAGTCCCAGCTACTCAAGACGCGAAGGTGGGAGGATCGCTTGAGGCCCGGAGTTTGAGGCTGCTGCGAGCCATGACCGCACTACTTGCACTCAGCCTCAGTGACAGATGGAGAGCCCTTGACTCAGAGCAAACAAGCAAACAAGCAAAAACACTGATGAGGAAGAGATGATGCAATTCAGTGAAATCAAACACCTATTTATCGGAAATAGAACTGTTTCTGTGAAAGTCCTCTCTGCAGTAAGGGTTTGATAATCCACCATTAACATTTTACAGATGACCCACAAAAATAATTCAGCTACAGGTTCTTTCCCAGGAGCCTAGAGGAGGCAGCGACTCTATTTCTAAAAGTCCTACCTAGTGGCTTCACAGAAACTTTTTGATCTTCTGGCTAAAGGGACTCCGAGCCTGTCTGTGTTAAAGAATGCCTCCTTAGCCTAGCAGGGAAAATATGATCTCCAAATAGAATCCTAATCACATCTTTTCCTGGTGGTTAATGGCATTTCAGAGCTTGGTAGGCATGCCACCTAGTGTTCTCATTCAAGAGGCTTGGCCACTTTCAAAGAGAAATGAAGGACACCCACACATCCAGAAGCACTGACGATGGCTTTGGGCCTGTGCTGCGGAGTGAGTCAGAGGGACACGGCTGCAGCTTGTTCTATGGCTCTTTATTTAATTTTTTAATCTGGCAGCTGCCACTGAGATTCAAATGTCCCAGTGCAAAGCACTCTCTTTAATTTGTTTTCTGTATTCATTGTACAGACAAACTTCTGCCGTCTTTGTTGTATTCTTGGTCGGAAGGCACAAAGGTAACGTGCTTTGCTTTTATTTTTTGCTTAATTATATCAAAGTTCTTTTAAATGATAGGCATTAGTAATTGTTCTTTCTCTTTTTTTGACACACACCTGGTAGAAGCACTATGTTATTTTGATAGAATATTTTTAAATGAGAAAAATAAGGCATAGTTACACCAGTGCCTTTTAGCAATGAAAGTAGCTTTCAAATTAAATTTTATACGGTAAATAATGCAATACATTCTCATTATGTAACACTTAACCGATATGAAAAAGGTGAGGTAGAAACCGCTGATACAACCATTGCTAACCATTTTAGTGAAAATCCTCTCTGATATCTCTGGCATGCATTCACACTCACACATAGAAATAAGTTTTTTTCTTTTTTCTTCTGAATGTGTTTCACTTAATCATTTATAGCCATTCTCTCAAAGTTAATTTTTATAGTTCTATTTTGAAAATTTTTTTATTACTGCATAATATTCTATGCTCTGCTGCAATGGCTTTGATTTAAACATTTTCCTATTGATTTGTTACTGACATTTCTAGATTTTGGTGTGAGCGTCTGTGTATGTGTGTCTGTGTGTGACTATATACGGCAATCCAATGAATAGGGGTATACATATTTACATGCATTTATTTATTTTTGTGTGTGTGAGTAAAATATTTATCCTTATACTTACTTCCTTAATTTCAGGCTGTAACAATTCACACTTTTGCTTTTATTTTATGAAAGGACTCCTTTTCCCAGAAGAAAAAAAAAAAAAAAAGAATTTCATTGTGTTCGGAGTCTGATTAGCCAAAACAAATTATTCTTGTAACTTAAATTTTGTTTCATCTGTTTATTGAGCGTTTCTCTCTACTCCCATACATTAGGCAGGGTTTTCAAATCACAGTATAAGCCGTATTTATGGCAGATAGTAACCTTTTCTCTACTGTAGGAGTTGCATGTATATTGTTCCAGTCGATCAGTTTCTAATGTCTGTTGTTTTTTATGATATCATCATATACAAATATTTCATGTAGTCACCTGTCGATTATCAAGGTCTCCCCAGACTCTTTTACTACATTTAAAACTTTCAATTGGCCTGAAATTTCCTTTTGTATGTGGTGTGCTGAATAGATGGCCTTCTGTGACATTACCATTTATTAAACAATCCTTTCTCCCAACATGTCAGAATATCAGCTGGGCCAAAAGGAAGTAAAATATATTCCAAGATTTACTTATGGGTCCTCTATTATTCGGTATTATCCATGAGGAGGTGTGGCTCTTTATACTATTTGGAGTCTAGTGACTACATAGTTCTTCCAGTGCATGAAAACACTAGCCTAGCCTCAGGCCACTCAACTTCTTCATAATTTTCTTGGCTCTTCAGGGATGTGTATTCTTTATTAGATTATTCATCTAATTCCACCCGTCTCCAAACCATAATAGGTCCCTCTGCTGGTACTTTTATAGGACTTTAAGGCTTAGTCATGTGCCCCAAGCTCCCTCTGCTTAGCAGGTAAGAGTTGAATATTTAATTGAGAGCGAAGGGCGGCACAGATATGTTCTAACTACCATATTGCCAGAGGATCTTTTCTACAACTAATTATAAAACAATCCATAGTCTACCTGTAAAATTAAAACATTGAGCAGATTTTCTGTCAATGACGACTACATGGTAGAGAGCACTCACAGCCTGGCTTCTCAAAGAGCCTTTATATGGAGAATTCATGGAGATGGGGCAGCACAGATATCTATTGACACTGGATGTCAGACCACAGCCCTTAGACTGCAGGACATTTACATTGCATCATCAGAGGAGCACCAGTCCCTTCCTTAGGATAAACAGAAGCAGGGGTCCAAGTCTTGCTATTCTAGCAGTATGTCCTGTGGACCAGTTGCCCACCACCCTGACACCCCACTTCTACTTTCTCTATCAAGTGGTGGCCTTCTGCACTAAGCAGACAGATCCTCTGTAGCTCTGTAGGTCATACATTACCTGTATGCCGACCTGTACATGGAAGAAATCCACCAGTACAGCTTTATTGCATATACTATCATGGAAGAATTTTGACAATAGAATATGAGACTAGGGTTCTTTCGTTTGATTTGTTTTTAGCTATGATTGCCAAGGAATTGTCTTATAATAATCCAATGAATAGGGGTATACATATTTATATGCATTTATTTATTTTTTGGTGTGTTGCATAATTATATCCTATAGCTATTCACAACATCTTCATAAAGTACCTACTATGTGCCAGACCAGTGTTGTAGGTGGTGCTGGGAATACAACAGATACAAAAGGCAATAAACAAAAAGCACCTTCTCCCCGGCTCAGTTTTCTTTTCTCTTTCCTTTTGTTTCTCAAACTGTGTTTTAAAAAGTTATGTGATTCAAGCATTTTAATTTGGTCTGAGTCTTCCTGCTCCATGACCTCTGGGATAGCGTGCCTGCAGGGAGACTTGGAGGCTCCCATCCTACCAAGGTGATGTCCCACATGATGGATAAGATAGCCAGAGTTGGTTTCTGCTGCTTGCAAATGTAACTGATTAATCAACTTTCAGGCTCAAGTGTAATTAAGTTTGAATTAAACTTACTGTGAAGTCCCTCTTGTCTCTTTAATAGAGCTTCACAGGGTGGAGAAAGACACCGCAATAGGCTGTGTAATTTCCAAGTTACCTAAAAACTCTCAGCATTTCTCTAGCTGTATCACAATATGGTTCTATATTTGAGATGATCCAAAATATTAGACCAGTAATTATCGTTTGGTTTAACTTCAAGTGCCTGCAGTTAGTATTTCTGAACTTGGAAGGACACAATGACTTTCTGCTGGGAAGATTCATTTGTAAAACACCAATTGGATTAGGATGTGTTTCCTGTGAATGGGACTAGTTGTGTGTGAAATGAACAAGAACAAAGAACAAAGGAATGAATACTTGACTAGAGGTGAAAAATAAGAAACATGCCTTGAACAAGGATATAGAATTGATTAGAAGTCTGGTGTGAAGCCAAAATTGATAGTGATCTGGATAAATGATGAGATAAAGCCTTGCTAACTAACCCGAGAAGTGTGATACCTTTAAAATACTGTGTGTTTCATATTATTGGAAGAACCGTATTTTAACTTCAGAGTTAAGGTATGTAGAAATAGAAAAATGCAGGTTAAGTGAAATGAAATGTTTCAGTACAAATTCCTATTTATGTGTGCACTCAGAACTAAGAAGAAGATACTTATGGGTGCATGAGTTTGTGTGGTTGTGGGGGAGGGCAAGGACTTGGGATTCAGCTGACTTTTATTTAGTGTGTGGGCAAATTTTATTTATTTCCTGCATGCTGATGGAAGGGAAGTGTAGAGCAGCCTCGCATCAGCAAATATAAAGATACAAATTTTCTATATGTAGAACTATTTCTTAGAAGAAAATCATTGCTTTGGACAGCCCATCACCTTTCTCAAATGTGTTTTAAATCATACAACTTCAGGAATTCTACCTTTAAACTGCATACAAAATGCACTTAAAAAGTGGATGTAATTTATTTGTCCAGTGATCGCTCATTACATTTTATTCCTTACTGCCCTCTCTCCCTTAACATTTACTCTAAGTTATAAGGATTATGCATAGAGCAGGATATATGGTGGCTCTTGAAAACTGACATGTCAGCACAGATCTATAAACACGTGTTATTCCAAGTACCAAGTACCGTGGACTCCATCTCATAGACTGATGATGACGATGAGAATAGCTAACACCCAGTGAGCATTTGCTCCAGCCAAGCACTCTATACACATTATCTTATTTATTCCTCACAATAACCCTAAAAGTAATATTGCAATTCCATTATAGAGATGAAGAAACTAACTGGTCCAAAGACACAGCTAAGCAGAGCCAGAATTTGAACTCTGGGAGTCATCTCCAGGAGACTGTGGCCCAGTTCCTTCCTTTTTTGACTGGTGTAAGACAAGCATGAGGAAGAGGAAATGAGGGCATCAAATTCACACATTACTTGAAATAGTAAACGTTGTAAGTCAGATTCTCGCTGAGGCCATGACAAAGGAATTTAGTGAGAACGTCTGTTTATTTATTTATTTATTTTAAACAAAGCTGCATCAAAATAGCTACCTGAAAATGTCCAGGACGCATGCCACATGTGGCCCACAAATGTCAAAGGTCAACACCAAGGAGGGGTTTGTCAGTTTTTATGGAGTTGGCACTTTAAATCTCAAGCCACTAAAGAACAATGAGATGTCTAACACTAACTGGTGGTGAAATTCCTTGGTTTTGCATCTTGTACTCGGTGCTGTAATCTAGAGGCGCAGGTCCATGGAGATGCTGACTGCACAGCAATCAGGACATGAGATAGGAGTTCTGACTGTAGTAAGGCAATGACTGTAGTAAGGCCAGTGCACAGGCCACTAGAGGTGAGTCTCAGCTGGGAGCTGGAGGGCTGAGAGTGATCAAAGAGAGTCTTGGAAGCACAGCTCAGGAGGATGGCCAATGTCCTGTTTTGATCTTGGAAAGAAAGGTACAGCAGAATGGCAGGTGCTAGGTACTGAGAATTGGGGAGGTATTCACCTCTGCCCCTCAGTTTCCCCTTTCCCATCCCCAAGCCATTCAATTCCCCAGGGTGTCTTCAGGGGCCAGGATCCCTTATCTCACCCCTAGGCTGTTTCTGTGGGCTCAGCCCCTCAGGGGGGTTGCACTCTGCACTCCCACATGACCCCCTTCTTCCTCTTTCTTCTGGAGAGGAAGGCCTTGGACTCTGTGCGTATTTGTCTCTGATGGGTTAGATTTCATGAAGATACCACCAAGGCACCCACTGACTTGTATGCCTCTGCTTTTATTTTGTTCCTTTGGTATTTCTGATTCTGAGTATAGACGGATTCATTTGCAAGAATAGGAACCTATCACTTTTGTAAAGTACATGGCAAACAGGGACTAAACCCAGGAACCAGAAAATTCAAATGGTTGGTTAGAGGAGTTCCATTTGTCCCGGGCTCGGTCTCTGTGTAAACTCATTTAGTTCTCACCACAAACCTGTGAGGTGGGTACCTTATAATCCCCATTTTGCAGGTAAGGAAGCTGAGCAAATAAAGAAAGTAATCACTTGACTAGTGTCCAGGAGCTTTTAACAGCCATGATTCAAACCCAGTCCATCTGTGGCCAGAGTGTGGGGTTTGAGCCGCCCTGGCTCTGCTGGATGAAGGAGTAAGGCTCAGGCAACAGGCAGCAGGCAAGTCACAGAGTGCGTGCAAAACAGTGGAACATCACTCTTGGTTGCAGACGAAATAGCTCAGCCACTGGGCTTCTAGGAAAATTATCTAGTACAGGACGTGCCTCATTTCTCTTAATATCTGCCCCATCTCCCATCCCTGGGTAGCTTCGGGTCCACTTCTGCCTACTGGCTAGCCAGGGCCCCAGGCAGCACCCTGCTCCTATCTGTCATTTAGTTACTTAGAACCAGGCAGCTTAATGGCTAAGAACATGTTTTGAGAGACGACTGCTAGCTCAGCACTCAGTTCTACTACTTACTCTGTGTCCTTAGGTGTTTTCTTTTAACCTGTGCGCTTCAATATCCTCAGCTGTAAAATAGGACAATAACAGGATCCACTTACGAGGCAGGCCTCTTGGAGTTGCTGTGAGAATTAAGAATATTTAGTGTTTTTAAAATGCTTAGAAGAGTAACTAGAATAAAGGAAGAGCTGTGTAGTGGCAGGCTATCATCAGCATCATCAGTAATGATTTAACAAATACTCATTGAACACCTTAAATGTTCCAGTCCCCAAATATAGGCAAGTCCATATCCTCACAGGACTCATATTATGAGGAAAATAAATGCAAAATAAGCAAGTATACACAAAAGCATCATGTAATATAGCTATGGCAAAGTTATAAATTGTGATTATGAAGAAGATAATGGGCTGGGATAGAGTCATGGGCCGGGAGAGTTAGGTTGCTGGGGACAGCTGCAGCTGGGACTTGTAGGATGCGAGGTCTGTGTTTCACATCCCCTGTGTCATGCGTGTGCAGCCATATAAAAGAAACTGAAAGACCCTGCTTTTTTACTGAACACCACACACCTTTCTCAGCATTGCATGTGTTAAATCCTTCATTGAAGCCTTCAGCTCTTACTGTAGATACAGGTATTTTTCCGGTTTGACATATGAGGAATGTGAAACACAGTGGTGAAGAAACTTGCTTAGGGCCACTCCATCAGCCAAATCATCAGAAAAGCAGCGTTTCAACCACTCAGGCTGTCACTCAGCTCATCACTCACACTTTTACATCTTACAGAATTGCTAGTCTAGGTTAGTTTTAGCTGCGAAATTTTTCCCACTGGCATACCATCTCCCAACTTGGGGTTGATAAATCTTAGCCTGTTTCGCCTATTTCTTCTATCCTCCTCCTTTCAGTTTTTCCACGACCCTACATTTTTTTCTGTGTGCACTGTCCTTATAAGGACCTTTGGAGGTATTTCTGTTGCAATGCATAGTTCCTGCCTGTGTATTTACCAGCCTCAGACCACCAAGAGGCAATGGTGTCTGTTCAACCCAGTGGTTCTGACATCCTCAACTCTTGGAGGAGCCATACTTCATATATCATGAAAATCTCCAGCCACAGAATCACTCATAGTATATGTTCAATAATTTATTGGTTTGTTAATAGAATGAATGAATTAATAATGTAATTCTTATTGTGATTCTTTTTATTTACCTTTCTTATTAAATGTATTGAATATGAACTTTGTGGTAAATTTGACTTAAATGAGACACAAAGCAATCACTCTGGTTTCTTACCTTTTAAAGCACCCTGTTCAGCCCATTTGTGTACCATTTGTGGTCCTTCCTTGCTTCTTTGTGGTCCTGAACTAAGGCATGTGATAAGCACAGAAGAAGTGTCACTAAAAGGGTTTCCAGCATTAATCGTGACCAGCATCTAAAAATGCTTCATAATGACCACGGAGGTAGAGGCCCAGCTAATTTGTCAGAGGTTCCGATAGTCTGTCTTCACAAATTCCTTCATCTAATATTTCAAGGATGTGTGACCTATTATACTTTTAATGCTTTCCAAGAATGCGGTAGATTTTATTAGGGGAAAATAATGTCTTTTCCAAATTGTTAATGTTATACTCTGCCTTCCTTTACTGTATTTTGTTTTTTGTTTTTGTATTATTTTGGACAGAGAGGGATAACGTTCAAATTAAAGTAAAAAGTAGCATGTCTGATACAAAGGAATATAAATGGAAGAAAAATGCTGCTCAAGTGAACTTACTGCTTTTTAATTAGTGCCTGTGGGAAGAAGGTTTTCCAGAGAAATCCCATTTGTACATAGGATCTTAAAACATTGATGTGTGAATTGCTCTCACATTTTCCACTATCTTCTTCCCCAGAGCAGATATAAATAAATAACTAATGAAAGAGTTAGGCAACAGACCCTTTCATCCCTCACAAGGATACAGAGACGGAGAGTAAGAAAGGTAAAAGTGGAAACAAAATATTTGATAGATTCATGGGAACAGCTGTTATAGGAAACCCGGGGAGCCGCTCTCCTGTACAGCAGATGAAAGCTCACACGAAAATGTATGGTGGTGAATTTCACTTTGTAATGAGGTAGGCAGTCATGCGATAAAATCATTTTCCTTCTCGAGGACATTCTGTTGGATAGTTGCTTTCTTTCCCCATCACATTTAACTGTTCTCTAGTATCAGAATGTCATCCCCACCTATTTTATTGCTATTTCCCCCCATATCCTCCTAGATACAAAGAGATACTGTAACAATGGCGAAGCTCCTGAAACCTTTTACCTGATGTAAGATAGAAGATCAAAAGGAATCATTCATAGAAATCTTACTGGACTTTCATATTTTTGGGGAGCAAATGCAGCTGTAACTCAGTTTTAACAACTGAGTCAGTAAACGTGGTATGTGCCTTAAGGCTAATGTATTTATATATGAACAGTTTGGACCTACGGAGGAGATACATAATTAGAAATATTAATCCAACTCCTATACCTGCGTATCATGTGTATTTTCATCAGGGCATGCTAATCAGCTGTAGCTTGTCTATGATGTAGTGAAATAGAATATTTGCACATTTGTGGTTTGAGTATTTCAGAAGTCTTATTTTTTTTACATACAGTGTGATTAAATTTTTAAGAAAATTAATACGTGCCCCTGTAAAGTGGTAGTAACTTGAGTTATTTGACAAATGCAAGCATATTGGTGATTTATTTATGATTTACAATTATAGAATCTTGAACAGAATGGGAACCTTGAAATCAGTTGGTCTAATTGTTTCATTAAATATCTGAAGAAAACTGAAGGAAAGAAATGTTAAATGATTTACCCAAAGTCCCTCAGCTAATAAAACAAGTTAGAACTGGAATTTGGTTCTTGATTTCTGACTTTGAAGCCAGTGTTCTTTCTAATCTATGAATTTAAATTAAGATACTGTCATGTCTGGGCAAGGTTTTACCAAATTTAGAATGATCAGATCAGTAAAATGGGAAGACATTTTTTATTATTAATTATATTCGTTCATTTATTATTAATTTACAAATAGAGGATGGTAATATTACTAATAGCTTGGGAATCAGGAAATATTCAGGAAGAGAGCTTTATGAATACCAAAATCCAAAATGTATAAAATCTTATTTTTGGCCATCTAAAATATCTTCTTTTCAAACTTAAACTACTGGCTAAAATAGCTCCTTAAACTCATCAGAGAAACACAATTTCAAAAAATATATTTGAAGTGTTTCTTGAGCCAAGGATAAATAAATTAGCGGCCCCTCCCCTTCAGCCTCTTCCTCATCATCTAGACCCAGGGTCATCTCCTTAGACATCTCATTCAGTCTGAAAGCAAAACTCTCAAAGGGTCGGCGCTCACTTAGAAGGAATACTTCTTTCTTTTCGTGGAAGATTATGAGGGAATCACAAACTCTTCAGGATAAAAGTAAAAACAACAAAAACAAGTAAACAACAACAAGATGAAAATCCAACTCAACACAAAATCCAAACAAGGGAATATGACAAATAGCTTTTCTGCCTCAATCCTGTTACCACAGAGCATCATCTTCCTGACGACCCCTCGTCTTAGGGCAAGGAGAGCCTGTAGTCTTCAGCACAGCTCAATTTGGACACTTGGGTGTTCGGAATCCTCTTACACATCTCACCAGTACAGCAGGATATAAAATTTAGGAATCTGATTGGCCAGGAAAAAGCCTTCCAAGAAAACAGAAATACATATCAGAATAATGCATAACAATAAGCTTTTAAATTTTGTTCATTTTTATATAGCAGGCCTGTGGGTATACATATACTTTTTTGCATATACTTTTCAATTCCCTCCTATATGGACTGGTACATGCATTTTAAATTTTCCCTGCATTATAGATTCTGGTCACAAACCTCTGTTCCTTCTGCTACTTTTCAGTGTACAATGAGTATACATAAGATTTATATCATCTTTAATAACATAAATAGTGATAATGGAGTATCACGGGAGATGCTGAGGTTGGTAGCTAGTCTCCTGAATCTCTGAAATATCACTATTATTGACATATTTTTGCCATTTTTCTGTCACTCATTTTGTTCCCCAAATGCTGCTTTGATTTTTTTTTTTTTGTAAAACGATTAGAATGATGGATGAAAGCCTGGGTTTGCCTTGCAAATGTCATAATTCCCTTTGTATTTTTAAACTGTAGACAAGTTCCATGCATAATGCAAAGAATATTAAAAGTAAAATTTCAAGTAGCCAATATGAACTTTAATTTAGTTCTTCTAATTACTAGTTAGGGGCCACAAGACTGAAAAAAAAAATCAAAAAACTTGGAAAGGAAAGAAGCAATGCACTGTCTTGGATTTTGATAGGAGTACCCAACTTTAAGTGTACCTAATCATTCTTTAAGCCTGTACCTATGATAAAACTTTTTTCCTTGCTTCTAGAAAAACTTAATGGTTTATGCAGCCACTCAGAGATACGGAGAGAAATAAATTCATCTTACAAGGATATGCAACTTTTTTTATATCAGTTCCATCAAAATTATTTTATTCTTCGATTGATACTATAATTTGACTTACACTTCATATAATGGCCCTTGAATTTTACTCCCAGCAAGAGCGGATTGCCTCTAACCTTTGAGCAATTTTGTCTTCAAAGTCTTTCTTTTATCTTTTAATACATCTCGATAAATGTCATGTGAATTAGTGAAAAAAACAACTTTTTAATTTAATGTGCCTAAAATGAAAAACTGTTATTAGCATTCTTACTTTAAAAATATTCTGTGTCTCATGCAAATATTCATGGCAAGGCCATTACAAATTAAATAAGGTAATGAACAGAATCAAGAAAGAACATGGTTGGTGTTTGCCTTATTAAGACCCTTTGCAAACCTCAAAGTGTAGGTAGATCTCATTCCTTCAGTGCTATTCCATAACTTCTTTTCCCCAAATTTGCACAAACACTGATCAAATATTTGCCATTCCTGAGGAACAATGGCTCCTATACATTTTCCATTACTTTGTGAAGTACTTCATCTCATTTGTCCTAAATTTACTTGTTTTGAAAAAAAAAAGTCCCTCTTATTTCAGAATTGATAAATAAGCCAAAGCTTTCTTTAGCCAAGTTACTGACTGTTTCGTGGAAATTAATTACTTTTCTCTATTTATAATAGTCAGATCCCTCATTTTCCTTCTGTTACAATTCCTTGGATAGACTTTCTTAGTGTTTGCCAGGCAATAATAAAAACAATAGCACATTTCAATAGCATTTACCGTGATCCAGGTGCTCTTTCAACATTTTGCTTAAGAGATAGAGGAAACCTGGGCAGGAAGGATTAACAAGCACATGTCAGGGCCAAGATTCAAATCCAGGCATTCTAGTTTTACCATCCATTTACATAACAACTGACAATAGTTTTGCGATGCCAACATACAAGCTGTCAGGTCTGTTACTTCTATCACAACAGATATTTCAGAGCCTTCATTTTATATATTCAATTATTTAAAATCCTCAAAATTGTACACCTTGCATTTGACAATGTGAAAATGGAACTCTACATTTCAAATTTCCTAGAACATCACTGTAGATCCACTCATCAGCTTGGCCCCTCATTTCTGACACAGTTGGACATGTGCATGCTATTCCCCACATTACAATCTTTGTTGGGTTCCTGTAAGAGCAGAACCTGAGACTCTGTTTTAGGTGAAGGTGGTTCATTTGGGAGTAATCTTGGGAAGTACATTGAGGAGTTGGGAAAGTCAGAGGGAAAATAAAGCAAAGCTGGCAAAGAGTGGGTGGTTGAGTTTATAGTGCAGGGGACAATTAGGGCACAGTCTCATTGGGAATCTGAGGAACTATGGAGAATGTCTCATAGAATTGTGCTTCAAGAGAATGGGAAGCAGGAGCATCTGTCTACTAATCTCTGCATGCTGTTGGGTAAGGATTGCTTTTTGATACCTTGGAGCTCTGCAATTAACTTTTTACTCTATTTCCTTTGTTGGCTAAATATCTATCTATCCTCTATCCACTTACCAATTCATCTTATTTTTGATGAATTTTAAAATTAGTTTTAAAGTAGGTTGCAGACATGCATATACTGCACCTCGAAATACTTCAGCATGAACACCAAGACAAACAAGTTCAATACATTTTCATAGTTCAATTTTTCAGACAGTTTTTATATCCAGTGGAATGTTAGGAGTTGTGGCAAAGATACACCGGTACAGCCTCTGCCCCCATCAAGCTGCAGAGCATTACCACCTCTCAGAGAATGATGTCATGCCCCCTCCTGGTCAGTCCCAAGCCCTCCACCCAGAAGGGGCAAAAACACTTCTGATTTTTTTTTCCACCGTAATGTCTGCCTTCTAAAGGGTCATATAAAGAGTCATGTGGTCTGTACTCTTTGGTGTAAGGCTTCTTCCATTCAGCAAAATATGTTGGCAGTTTTTCCATGCCGTAGTATGGGAGCAATAGTTCATGCCGTTTTATGGCTGAGTAGTATTTTTGTCTATTGTAGAGGGACACCTGGGCCATCTCCAGGTTTTGACTCTCTTGAATAGAGCATTTATACAACAAGATAAACATTTGTTGTGTAAACCACTTTTAAGCAGATGCTTTCATTTCTCTTTTTTTGAGACAGATTCTCACTCTGTTGCCCAGGCTGGAGTGCAGTGGCACGACCCCGGCTCACTGCAAACCTTGCCACCTGAGTTCAAGCAATTCTGTCTCAATGTAGCTGAGACTACAGGTGCCCACCACCACACCCGGCTAATTTTTGTATTTTAGTAGAGAAGGGGTTTCACCATGTTGGCCAGGCTGGTCTTGAACTCCTGACCTAAGGTGATCCGCCTGCCTTGGGCTCCCAAAGTGCTGAGATTACAGGCATGAGCCACCATGCTCAACCTCATTTCTCTTGAATAAATATCCTGCAGTCGAATTGCTGGGCTCACAGATAGTTGTGCATTAACATTTATAACAAAATTGATAGCAAAAGGTCAAACCTCTGAGTTTTTGTGAGCGTTCCGGTGGCTCCACCTCCTCTGGTGCTATCAGGCTTTCATTCTGGTGCCTGTGCCGTGACTCCATTCAGACTCACTGACAATATTATGTGCTTTCTTACGTGCTGGTTAGTGATTCATGTTTTTCTTTTCTTGATGTCTCTTCTTGTATTTTGTTCACTTTCAAATTAGGTTCATTAGGAAATGTATATATTGTTCTGGAAGCTTTGATCTATTTACTACATATCAGTACTTTATCAGATGTATGTTTTGGAACTATTTTCTTATAGTCTGGAGTTTGGTAATTCATTTTCTTCATATTTTTATGAACAGATGTTTTCATTTCTAAGTTTATTACTTTTTAATGATATTGTGGTCTCTAACCTGTCAAAGAAACCTTTGCCTAATCCCAACTCATGAAATATTCTCCTATTTTTATTTCCAGAAGCTTCATAGTTTTGGCATTCACATTTAGGTTTAGGATGCAACACATGTAAATTTTATGATAGTGTGAGGTATGGATATCTATACGGATATGCAGTTTTTCCTTTTTTATTTGGATGACTATGATACCTTTGTTGAAAATCAAATGACCGTATCATATATGTGTAGGTCTATTTCTGAGCCCTGAGTTCAAAATAAGCCTGTTTCTATGTAAAGACAGAGTAAATATACCATTAGTAGCAATACACCACTGAGGTTTAGACATGGTACATTTGGCAGATTTTCTAAGTTTTTTGACATAAAGATTTGGAATTTCCAGAATAATTGTACATTCCTGGAAAGTATTTAGTTTCTAATATATGTAAAAGTTAATATTACCATTTTTCTAGTGAAAATAGGCCTCCAATGTCCTAGTAAACTTGGTAGAAAATTTTAGATTTAGAGATGATTAAGCTTGGTGAGATCATTTTAATTTAAAAAATAAAAGAAATAAAATTTAAAATTTTAGATGGCACATAGGCTTCTAATATTGTTCTGTAACTCACAAGCCTTTCTGCTATACTTCATTATAATAAATACTTCGATATAAATACAATTACTGGATTCCAAATGGTAGCGGTTCTTAGAAGTTTCTTTTATTATATAAGAAAATTCCACAGTAACATATAGATTAGGGCATTCCCATTTGTAACATTCACACTCTACACAGAAAAAGTACACAGATTAGGCCAGGCATGGTGGCTCATGCCTGTAATCTTAGCACTTTGGGAGGCCAAAGTGGGAGGTTCACCTGAGGTCTGGAGTTCGAGACCAGCCTGGGCAATATGGTGAAACACCGTCTCTACTAAAATACAAAAAAATTAGCCAGGCATGGTAGTGCCTGCCTGTAGTGCCAGCTACTCAGGAGACTGAGGCAGGAGATGGAGGTGGAGGTTGCAGTGAACCAAGATAGTGCCACTGCACTCCAGCTTGGAGGACAGAGCAAGACTGTCTCCAAACAAAAACAAACAAACAAACAAACAAACAAATACACAGGTTGTCCACTTAAAACTTTTTTTTTTTGCTGAATACTAATTAGCGAGTTCCTTTTTGGCCATTGTTAAATAACAACTATTACATTTCTACTTCATTTGACTTAACATTTCAACAGCTGGTATTCCACGCTTCAGCAAATGCCTCCTCCATCTCTAGAAGGGCAGGCTTCCTCAACCTCACAAAACCTATTCATCTTTAAATGTCCTTTCACATAAATCATTTCTGCCCTCATTTTCATCTTAGTTTCACATGTGTGTATTCTTAAATGTTAGTGAATCACCAAGCAGGGCTATTCTTCTAGAGCAGTGGGGTTGGTTTAATTAGGGGATAAGGCCTGTAGCTGCAGAGCAGGTGAATGTGGAGCCTAATTCCTGGTTACGGGTGCAGGAGGAGACGTGCTGGGCACTATGAGAGATGGGTGGATCATTGCAGCATGGATATAAATGTGCAAGGCGCTCCCTCCCTTTCACTCCTGTTCCCCCCGACAGCCCTATTGGACTGAACTTTGCTTTATAGAAGCATCACACTGCTTTATGGGCTGCTCAGGGCGGTGCAATGTGTTGTGATCCTTTTCTAGATAATTGTTCTGCTTAAAACTATTTTTTAGAAGAATGATTTCTGGCTGTTCTCATATAGTCACTGGAATTGTTGTGCTTCTTTTTCATCGCTGGAAAGCATTACCTGTTTTTCCCCTTTCCGTTTCTGTTCTCCTCTGGCTTCAAGCCAGAGCACACATTATAATCTTTTGTCTTCTTTTTACCTCCAATAGTTGTGGATTTTAAGAATGTTATTTCAGCTAAAAGAAAGCAGCATGCTATACAGGTTAGAAGCTACTATTATTAGGAAAATGCTACAGGCTTTGTAACTGGTTAGACATTGCATTTAATTAATGAAAAATAGTGAGGACCAGCATTCTTTATAGAGAAATGTGTTTAGCATAATTCCATTCTTTAAAATAGATGCCGTTTAATAAGTGAGGTGTCCTATGATTCCTGTCCTTAACACATATGTAAAATTGATAACCTATTCTATACAGAAATCAGCGTGGCATATGGAGGAAGTTAGAGACACTGGCATCACTGTCTTTGAAGTGCAGGCATACATAGCACTTTAAGAAATTGTTAAGAAGGTATTCAGCTTACAAAATGATAGACTATAAATGAATAGTAGTATCCAAGAGGAACTGTAGTCTTATGAGGAATTTTTCTATTTATTTATTTATGTATTTAGACGGAGTCTCGCTCTGTCGCCCAGGCTGGAGTGCAGTGGCGCTATCTCGACTCACTGCAACCTCTGCCTCCTGGGTTCAAGCAATTCTCCTGCCTCAGCCTCCCGAGTAGCTGGGACTACAGGTGCGCGCCATCACTCCCAGCTGATTTTCGTATTTTTAGTAGAGATGGGGTTTCACCATATTGGCCACACTGATTCTCGAACTCCTTACCTTGTGATCCACCCGCCTTGGCCTCCCAAAGTTCTGAGAGTACAGGCATGAGCCACCGCACCTGGCCCGGAATTTTTCTTTAATGCAAATTGGTAAGACTTAGGGAGAATTTTTTGCATTCTTGCTTGTTTTGTGTATGTTTACTATTTGCATATGAGTTAGAAAAGTCTTGTGAAGGTAATATACTGTCAATTATGTTTATCATTGAATTAGTGAATTTTTACATACAATTTTATCTTGTTAATCAAAGTTTCTTGGTTACAGTAGTTCCTTCTTGTCAATGGGAGATAGGTCCCAAGATCCTCAGTGGATGCCTGAAACTTTGGGCAGTACCAAACCCAATATAAACAGTGGTGCCTCGATGTCTGTCAGGTGACTGGTTCCAGGACTCCTCACCGATACCAAAATCTGCTGATGCTCAAGTTCCTGATGTAAAATGGTATAATATTTTTATAGAACATATACATATCCTTCCATATCTTTTACGTCATCTCTAGATTACCTATAATACTTAATGCAATTTAAATGCTATGTAGGGTTTGGTGCAGTAAAATTAGCCAGGTGAGGTGGCATGTGCCTGTAATCCCAGCTACTAGAGAGGCTGAGGCAGGGAGAATTGCTTGAACCTGGGAGGCGGAGGTTGCAGTGAGCCGAGATTGCAGCTTGGGCAACAGAGTGAGACTCCGTCTCAAAATGAATGAATGAATGAATGAATGAATGAATGAATGAATGAATAAATAAATAAAGTACATGCAATGCAAATAGTTTTTAGACAATGCAAATAGTTGGTTCTTCAACTTGTATTTTTTTATTGTTTTATTACTTTTTTATCATTTTAGCTTTTTTGATTGGTTGAATCTGTGGATACAGAGGACAAACTATACTGTTTTTTTCCTGTACATGCATACCTATGACAAAGTTTAATTTATGAATTAGTCACGGTAAGAGATTAACAATAATAATAATAAAATAGAATAGTTATAGCAATTTATAATAATAAAAGTTACGTTAATGTGGTCTCTCTAGCAAAGTATCTTATTTTACCATACCTGCACTTCTCGTTATGTTGTGCTGATAAAATGCCTACCTGATTGGACTGAGCAAGGTGAATGGCACAGGCATTGTGACGTAGTGTTCGGTCAGAAGGAGGATCATCTGCTTCAGGTGATTCTGGATCATCCAGCGATGAGCATGTTCAAGTTTCAATGTCAGGAGCAGACAATGTCAATGACTAATGGGCAGGCAGCAAAAGCAGGGTGGATACGCTGGACAAAGATGATTCCCATCATAGGACAGAGCAGGGTGGCATGAGATTTCATCATGCAACTCAGAGTGCTGCACGGTTCCAAACGTATGTATTGCTTATTTCTGTAAATGTTTCATTTCATATTTTCAGACTGCAGGTAACTGAAACTGTGGAAAGCAAAACTGCAGATAAGGGAGGGCTGCTATACCTTTGAGAAGATAGGATTCTGCCTGTATTACGTGAGCATCCTTTAGTGACATACATGGCCTTCCTAGGGGTACTGTTGCTGGACACCGAATCTCCTGCTCCAGTGTCCTCTTTGTACCTTCCAGAGGATTGTCTGTGACCTAGATTTCCAGGGATTGCATCCGTAGAATGCTCACATGGTCAGCCCATGGCCGGCCTTTGTGGATAAACCCGTGAGCTTTGCTATAGATGTGTCTGATCCTAGCTAGACTTTCTCATCCAGCATTCTTAGAACCCAAGAAAGACCCTAAGTGTTGGAGTAGTGTATCTACTCTCAAATTAGATACACTAATGTATCCACTCTCAAATTAGAACAGGGGATGGGGGTGTCCAGAGCCGTCCTTGGCTTATAGACAGGAAGGATCCTGACAGTGATTCTGCATAAGGTGCCTCTGCTTTTGACTAGTCCTTTTTATTACCTCTTTTTGATAGAAAGTGCCCTCTTAAAGCACAGTCCCAGGACAGCCAGCTGGTTTAGGCAGGTGTTTTTTGTTTTTTTTTAGGCTAATGTGGTCCTTTTTTCTCTCTCACACATACAGATGTTTCCTTTTCTGAAAATTATTTTACTGACTTGGAAAGTGGAGATCATTGCTAGCATGATTATTTTTATAGCTTTACTGAGGTACAGTTTGACACAGTGCTATAAGTGTATATGCTTTTATATATTTTCATATCTGTAAATACCTGTGAAACTCACTGCTATCATAATGAACATGTCCAGAACCAGGAATGTCTCCTGCTGCCCTTCAGCCATCCCTTCCTTTCACTCCTCTAGTCCTAACATTCGTAGGCAAACACAGCTTGGTTTTAAGTCACTATAATTTGCATTGCTAGAATTTTAATAAGCATTTTCTGAATGACTAATACTATTGACCATCATTGGTTGTGCTTATTTGCCATCCATATATTTTATTTGTTAAAATTTAGTCCACTTGAATCTTTTGCCTAATTTGTATTGAGTAGCCTAATTTATTATTATTGAGTTTGGAAAATTATTTATGGAGTCTAGATGCAAGTTCTTCATCAGATTTATAATTTTTAAATATGTTCTCCTAGTCTGCGGCTTGTCTTTGCATTCCCTAAACATGTCTTTCAAAGAGCAGAAGTTTAAAATTTTGATAAAGTCCAATTTATACAATATTTCTTTGTGGATCATTCTTTTGGTGTTATATTCAAGAAATATTTGCCTAGTTCAAGGTCACAAAAATTTTCTTCTTGGTTTCCTTCTAGACCTTAATATTTAGGGCTATGGAAAATGTTATAAGGTATAAGCCATAGATCAGAGTACATTCTTTTTGCATGTAGATATTTAATTGATCCAGAGCCACTTGTTGAAAATATTATCCATTCTCCACTGAATTACTCTTGCATTTTGCCAAAAATTAGCAGATTAGTATTTGTCTATTTCTGGACTGTTTGTCCTGTTCCATTGATCTCTTCCTCTGTCTTGATGCTAATATCACACTTTCTTGATCACTTTATTATTTATTATAATTTTATAATAAAACTCGAAGAAAAGTAGCAGAAGTTCTCCAACTTTGTTCTTCTTTTTCAAAGTTATTTTGGCTAGTTTGGGTCCCTTTTATTCCCATGTGAAATTTAGAACTTTCTTGCCAATTTCTACAAAGAAATCTGCCTTTTGAGATGTTCATTTAAATGACATTATATCTATAGATCTGTTTGGGGAGATGTGAACAATATTGAATTTTCAGATACTTGTAAAAGACATACTTACCATTTTATTTTGGACTTTCTAAAAATTTCTCTCAGCAGTGCTTTCTGGTTTTCAGTCTATAGTTCTTGTCCCTAAGTAGATCAGATTTTTACTGTATTGCAAATGTTATTTTTAAAATTAAATTGCCAAGTGTGTGTTGCTAATACATAGAAAAGCTTACTAAAAAAGAAAAATATGGCCAGGTCTGTAAGAAACATTAAGTTCTGTTCCATCCTAGAAAAGCAGTGCTCATGTATGAGTATCTATGTGATTCTCATAGATGATGAGTAAATAGAAAACAGTATTTACGATGAGAAGATCAGTAGAATTTAATAGATAGAGATAGGCAAGGCAAAGGCATAAAGGTAAGCAAATCACCTGGTGTTTTTGACACAGAGCCTGGTCCAGAGGGGCTGTAAGGGTGAGTGTAGGAGGTACAAACACAAGTAAATGGGCTCTGACTAGGCTTAGGGTTAGTGTTATGTGGATGGCCCTGAATGCCAAGGTGGAGATGGGCTTTAATGTGGTAGTTAGTGGAAGGCTCATGAGCATTCATGAACAGGGGAGTAATGTGAATGCTATTGAGCTTTAACATGGGCGCACTAGCTACAGGGGCGGAATATGGACTGGAGACAGAGGAGACTGCTCATACGAGAATAGTTTGGAGCCTACAATAGTCCCAAGTAACAGGGACCAAAAACCGTGTCGGGTGAAGGTGGGAGGAGGAAAGAAAGGAATAGGAAGGAGGCAGAAGAGGAACTACCAGCTGGGCGTGGTGGCTCACACCTGTAATCCCAGCCCTTTGGAAGGCCAAGGCGGGCGGATCACTTCAGGCCAGGAGTTCAAGACCAGATTGGCCAACATTGTGAAACCACGTCTCTACTAAAAATAAAAAATTAGCCAGGCGTGCTGGTGCACAACTGTAGTCCCAGCTACTCTGGAGGATGAGGCAGGAGAATTGCTTAAACTTGAGAGGCAGAGATTGCAGTGAGCCAAGTTCATGCCACTGCTCTCCAGCCTGGGCAACAGAGCGGGATTCCACCAAAAAAAAAAAAAAAAAAAAAAAGCTTTGGTCTTTTACACTCTACAAGATAAATGTCCTTTGTCAAGAAGAAAGAAAGATCTGGACAGCATGTTTTCAATATTCAGGAGCACTGTTCTGGGAGACAGACGCTCAGTGTGTAATGTTTCTTGAGGAGAAAGAAGAGAACAACCATTGAGACAGAAAACTGAATTTATTATTTACAACTATATGATAGATCACATCCATCACCCAAACAGAAAACCCTCCTGATGGTAATTCCTTTTAAAAATTTTCGTTAACAGACCTTGTATTATATTTCCTATCAGTTAAATAGAAAATATGCCAAAAATCTATTGTACCCTGACATTTATACTCTATTTCATGAGTTATCTTCTGATAGGTGGCTGAAAACAGCAGACTCCCAGAAAAAAAAAAAAAATTAATAATCTCAAAGAAACATAGAAGACTTTAATATGATTTCAGGTATTAAATTAAGAAGTTTCAACAAAGTTGCAACAAAATGTTGAGACCAGAGGACTGAAAGTATTATTATTGTGAAAGACAAGCTGTTGATAAAATACAGAGAACATTAAAACCTGAGATCCATAGTATGCATGCCTAACAAGACTAAGGAATTCCATTTGGCTATGGTTGGAGGGAATGAGAAGTCTATCTGAGTGTGTCTGGGGTCCGTTTTGCATTGTAGTCTGAGAAATATGTAGTAAAACTGCGGTAGAGCATTTTGAAATTAATATAGTCCACCATCTGCATTTTATCATTTGCAGATTATAAATTATCCTGAAAGAGTGTAATTGAGGCCATTTAAGATGTCTTTTAAATTTCCCCTGTATTAATTGCATTTCCTAAGCATTTCCTTTAGAGTGCCTTTTATGTGAAGAAGCATTTTCTAGGCTCTGGTCTTGCCGTGCCAGTTGCATTTTTGTCAGTACTTTTAGAGACCATCTTTTAGCTGGAGCAGCTTTTTGGTAAATTTATATTTCCAGAAAATTTAAATTGTGCTTGCTACAAATGAGGCATGAACAGAACACTTAGTAACTTTGATGAGAAAGTGAGCCATTCTCAGTGGGGGTAATCAGGAGAGTTAAATAGGGAGCAAGAAGGGAAGGGCATGAAAGCATTACATGTGAAAATGAAACAAAACCAGGAGCTAGCATGGAAGGGCAAAGTGCCATCCTGTCTTTTCTGTGCGGAAGGGTTCCTGGAGCTGGAGCAAGGGGGACAGGGGTGTGTTGGGGAAGAGGCAGAAGAGAAGAGAATAGACGAAAAACAAGAGTAGGAAGGTAATTCATGATTAGGAAAAAAAAAAAATACATGTGGCTTTCCAGTAGTTTTTTTTTTAATCAACCAGATTAAAATGTGTCAAGAGGATTAAAAATATTCCTGTTAACTCAGTTCTTTATTCCACCTCTTCCATGAAGAAATAACTAGAAATGAAAGATTGATATATAAAGGTATTCATAAAATGTGATTTGCACCTGGGAAATGCTGGAGATGACCTGAGTGCCCAACATTGAGGGGATGCTTAGGCAAATCAGGCTCCCAAATAGGGCCACATGGTCTGGAGTCTTTACAAACCCCAAATTGGTGATGTCCATCTCTGTTCCACCTGTGTGCAAAGGGGGAGAACATTGTCTGCTAATCAAAGGCGATGGTTCATATTGAGTATCAACTTGATTGGATTGAAGGATGCCAAGTATTGTTCCTGGGTGTGTCTATGAGGGTGCTGCCAGAGGAGATTAATATTTGCATAAGTGGACTGGGAGAGACAGACCCACCTTCAGTCTGGGTGGGCACCATCTAATCAGCTCCCAATGTGGCCAGAATAAAGCAGCAGCAGAAAAGGAAAGAGCTGACGTGCGGAGTCTTCCGGCCTCCATCTTTCTCCCATGCTGGGAGCTTCCTGCCCTCGAACATCAGACTCCAAGTTCTTCAACTTTTGGACTCTTACATCTGATTTGCCAGGGGCTCTTGGGCATTCAGCTGCAGACCGAAGGCTGCACTATCAGCTTCCCTACTTTTGAGGTTTTGGGATTCAGACCAGCTTCTTTGCTCCTCAGCTTGCAGACAGCCTGTTGTGGGATTTCACCTTGTGGTCGTGTGAGTCAGTTCTCCCAATAAGCTCCCCTTCATATATACATCAATCCTATTAGTTCTGTCCCTTCAACGAACCCTGACTAATATACCAAGTAATGTTACTTTTGGACGATCAGATACAATGCCATTATTCAATGGCCTATTCAGTGGCCTTTGACTGTCATCGGTATCCAATATCGCTATATTAGTTGTTTTGATTACGATGGCATAGCAAAAATATATATGGTACATAAGGATGTAAATATTAAAATATTCAGTCTAACCAAGGAAAAATGAGATGTGGGTGAAGTCATATATTTATGACTCATTTTCCTCATTTCCACTATCCCTCTCCTGAATTTTGTGTCTGAAAGAAATCAAAGGGTATTAAAGAAGTGAGTGCCCTGGGCTCCTCCATCCTCTTGCATTCTTTAGACATTGTGCCTTACTCTACATATCTTATTGAAAATGATTTTATAATCACTTACCACCTTTTGGTTTTAGTTCCTTCTTTAGCCAAATTTGTGTTTCCTTTGACTCTGTTTTTTGTTTTTTTTTTTTTAACTGAAAGTTTCTGAGCACTGAGCCAGTGTCAAGATTTACAGAATGTGGCTTATATGATGGACTTCAAAAATGGCTCCTTAGAATTGGATGAAGGCAAGTTTTTCTGGTCATTGAGATTAATAGTCAACATTTTAATTCTTTGAGACCATTTAGTTCTGTTCTTTTCTGCTTGATGAACTTTACCATGAATGTTCTGAGATTGCTTTTATGAAACTATGATATTCTACTTGCTGTCTCTGATGTTGGGATTCAGTATTAGTTCTGTCTGTATTCCTGGCAGTCTCATAATGCTGCTTAAAAAAGAAAATTTAACTACAATCCCAAATTCTCTGATGAGAGTAGATAGGGATTTTGATGTAATAAACTTGTATTAGACGAATCAGGATTAATTTGCCCTTGACTTACTTGATTATTTAAATTAGTTTTCACTTGATTAGTTTTTTGTAATTAAAATAGCAATATGCCAAAATATCAGACATGTGCTAACTAAGAACTGTGTAGATGCAGAAGAAAGTATTAAGAGAATGATAAGCCACTGCCAGGGATTAACCAAATGCTACATTTTGTTCATCTCCTAATTTTTCAGTGGAAACAACTGCGTAAGTCATTTTGGTTTTTTTAGGTTTTTTTTTTTTCCATCTTTGATTTACCATAGAGACTGGAAGTCATTTTGTGGATGTTTTGCTGAAAAGTACATAAATAATCTTCAGAGTCCTTTTTGTGCTTTTTAAAAATTTTTTTGTTTTGTGCTTTTTTTAAATTTTTTTGTTTTTTCACATCAACTGAAATCCAGAGTTGAATTAATGTCCTTCATTTTGGTAACCTGGTTTTTGAATTAAGCTATTTCCTTTTATACTGGTGAGAGAGAATATCTATCAAAGAAAGAAAATATATATGTATGAAGTTTTCATTAATATAAAAAATAAAAACCATGGCTTCCTATTAAGATAGAGTACATGAGTTCATAAAGAAAATACAATGAATTGTTTTGATTATTTTTACTACCTGATGCTCTTTTACTTTCTGACGCTTAAATAACAAATTATTTAACTTGTATTTCATATAACAATTATTTTAGACTGTCTACATTTAATGGTCGTGAGTAGTACCAAGGCAAATGCAGTTCAGCAGAACTAACAGGTGCTGAGGATAATAACCAGACCTGGGCAAGTGCCATTTAAACACACTTCATCTCGTTTCTTTTCCGTTTTTTTTTTTTTTTTTTCTCCTTTTGTACTAGTGTCACTAGAGTATAGAACATTCAGTATTTTCTTGATCTACTAACATTTTTTATTGTAACATATCTACTTCACAAACAGTCCCCTGAGAAACCTATATTAGATTTGGGGGCTGAATTGAAATGAATTTTCCATTCCTTATAACATGAAACCAAATTTTCAGGCATTTTCTTATTATTTTTTCTCCCAGATGTTCTCAGTGTTTTTCTTGCTCACTGATGACATCCCTGTAATCTAGAATGAGCTTTGCTCTGCAGGGCAGTCATATGTCAGAGGGGAAATCAGACGGGAAATGCAGAGGCGATACCTGTGTCTTCAGCAGCACTGGCTTTGACCACTGTTTTTCAGAGTGTGGTGTGAGAGAGGCTAGTTCCTCCACCTGCCCTAGGTTTCATGGCCAAATAGTTAGAATGTGCTTTATACTGATAGAGACAGGAGGCAGACAAACTCTAGGCAGACAAGGCAGGTCCCTGGCAAAGCCCCACCTTTAAGCCAAAAAGCCTGAAACCCATGGCCCAAGGTGAGAGCTTCTACCCCTGCTTGCCCACTCTCTCTGGATTGGTTCTTTCTGAATACTGTCTTTTTACCAATTGAATGTTGACTTTTCCAAACTACTTATGGCCCACCCCACACCCATCCCGTGCCCATAAAGACCCTAGGCTCAGCTGGTAGAGAGGGGAAGTGGCTGGACATTGAGCAGAGGCGAATTGACTTCAGAGACACTGCTGGATGTCATAGAGAGGCAATCTGGTCTCAGAGGAGAAAGGAAAAGAGATGACCTGACTTCAGGGGGCAGTGACCTTCCCTTCCCATCCCCTTTCCAGCTTCCCCTTTGCTGAGAGCCTCTTTCGTCACTCAATAAAATTCTCCGCATTCATCATCCTTCCATTTGTCTAGGTAACCTTATTTTTATAGTGCACCAGACAAGAATTCGGGATCCAACAAGTGTGGGTACCCCCAAAAGGGCGTTACAATGGCCCTTTGCCCTCACTGGCAAAGGGAAGCCGCCGCACTCGATGAGGCAAAGGGCCCACTGAGCTGATAACACACTGTTGTCTGCTGACAGCAGACCTAAGAGAGAATTGTAACACGCCCTCTGGGGTCTTGGGGTGACAGTAAGCCCCATCTGGATGCCGCCACAGGGCCTACACATGATTTGCTCCTGCTGGGGCCAAAGAAGCTGACCATTTCCTGCCCTCACTTCCCTACATGTTTCTTCCCACAAGGGGTGGGGCACAGCAGGCCCGAGTGAGTATTTGGAGTTTGTTCCTGCTGGTGCCGAAGGAGCAGGCTTGTCCCTGCACTCACTCCCATGCTCCCTTCTGTGAGGGGTTTAGCATGGTGGGCTGAGTAAATGGGGCACCTCTGTCACAGGTCCCATGAAGGGGTCAAGAAAATATCCTGCATCAATACTATTTTCTAGCCTTGAACACTTGTGATCATATTAACATTTTAAAAGCCCTAGTAATTCAGGCATTTAAAATATCTGTTTAATTTGGTTTAATCTACTATTTTTGAACATCATCAACTTTGGAGCCCTTTTCTGCAGGTCACATTGGCTTAACTGCTTTTTTTGTGGAACACATTTTGAGACAAATTAAAGCAGTGTATTTTAAACCTCTTTGACCTTGTCTCAGAGTAAGAATAGATTTCATATCATTATCCACCACACACATATATGTAGCTGAAACAAAGATTTTAGCAGTTTACCCTTTTTATGAGATACAATCTGATATTTCCTAGTCTAGTCTATATAATTTTTAAAATGCTGCTTTCTGTTCATTTGTAGACCTCACTCTCCTTGACAATATTGGGAAGTTGGTCTTGTGTGTCCTCATCTTCACCTTGTTATTCTTCTGGGGCTGACTCCACTCCTATTGCCGGCAGATACCAAGTCTTCCTTCCTCCCAAGAGGATCACTTGTTATCATGAAATATAGATTGTGTTCCTGCAGTATGCAAGTGGAAGAACTGTAAACTACCGTTCCTGATGCCTTGGTCATTTCAATCATTTTCACTTAGTTTCAGTGACATTGATTGAGGAGATAGGGTTTACCACTAGAGAAATGATAGCAGGCCAGTTAGATGGAAGTTATGATGTGGCTGAGTGAGCCTGGTGAGCTTGGGGTAGGCTAGTCAGGAAGGGTGTCATGGAGAACAGTAGTTCCACTGGTTCTAGAAGCTTGAGGTGACTTTGGACGAAAATTAGGAAGGATTTGGAAAATTCGGGAGAAACACATTCTGAAATATTAGGAAACTATGTGAGCCAATCACATTAAGACCTTACTTAACCAATGAAAAGCTCCCCCAGGGTTGCTTGCATTTGGCAGGAGAATGTTTTATTTCATTGGCATGCATCAGTTTGGGAAGGTAAAATCAGAGAAGAGCCTTTCTTTCCAATTCTACCGTCTGAGCAGCCACAAGTTATGTCTTGGTAAAAAGTGACCTTTGTTATTACAAGCTCATGCAGGACCCTTAATAGAAAATATGTTGTCTGTAATGGATTGCTGCTCATTTAAGGGTACATCAAGCATTCTAATTATTTGATTTTTTTTTTTTTTTTTTTTTTTTTGCTAAATAATGTTTTTCACAAGCACTTTCTGTGTTTTAGTAAAATAATCAATGTAAATTAATTATCATGTAACTCTGGGCAGTTTATGTCTCTTACACTTTTCACCTTATAAAGTGAGATGACCTGACTTCAGGGGACAGTGACCTTCCCTTCCCATCCCCTTTCCAGCTCCCCCTCTGCTGAGACCCTCTTTCGTCACTCAATAAAATTCTCCACATTAATCATCCTTCCATTTGTCTAGGTAACCTTATTGTCTAGGTAACCAAGAATTCGGGATCCAACAAGTTTAGGTACCCCAAAGGCTGTTACAGTGGCCCTTTGCTCTCACTGGCCTAGGGAAGCCGCCAGTTTTTCACCTTATAGAAATGATTTCTTACCCTATGTGAATAAAAAAATTGATCGTTACCTTATATCCTCTGAAGACATTTTTATCTTTATAACTTTTTCACATACCCTCTCTCTCTTTCTTTTTATTAAAGTGGGACTGGCAAGATGTGAATCAGCCTGTGTTCATTGGTTATGGTCCATGGTAGATTTTTTTCTGTAAGACAGTGTGTTTGGAAGAGGAAAATTTTCTTGTAATTCTTAAAATAGTCTCAGACATCAAAATATCACATTATAAAATTGTCACTAACTCGGTTTTCTTGTGGCTGCTCAGTTTTCTCATGAGAGATTTCTATAGGCTAGACAAGAAGAGGAAAAGATGACTATTCAACTAAACATTTTAGCTTCAACCACAAGCTATTTTAAGAAAGGGACTGGGAGGTGAAGAATTGCGAAGCTGCAAATATGTAGAAAGAGACTGGCATATGTTTAAATCATATGTTTCTAAAGTTTGACTGAGCATGAAATTTCATTTTCTAAGAAGGTGCCCTTGGGAATGGAGGAGGGAAATGCTGGTGCACCTGTTTGTCTGATGGAGCCAAACCTTGAGAGAAACTCTGGGCCAGCCAGCTTGCCCATCCATGCTGCAAGAAAACCCTCTGACCCACTTACGAGTGTGGAGAGCATGTTCCGTTTCTTGAAAATTCAAGACAGAGGAAATTTCAGGTCATCTGCTGAATCATCTTCAGTTCTTACATTCTTGAGTATTATGGACGGCCTCTGATTTTCTTCCCTCTTTTCTCTTCTTAATTTAGGATCGTCCCTGCTGTCTTTATTGCCTCATATAGATCTTCACTAGCGGATTTCCTATGCTTTGCCAATTTCTCTTTTACTTTTATTAGAAACTCAATTGTGTTATATAGCCCACAGTCTCAGGTGACATTTGAGCATTTTTTTCATAGTATTCAACGACCACGAATTGAGGTTCAATAATTACTTGATTCACTTCATATGATGTGGGGTGGTGGGGGAGAATAAACAATACTAGACAGTTTCCTTAAAATAGATAAATATATCCAGTGTCCTGTCTGTGTCAATATCAGAGAACCAGAGTTCCTTCAACATTTCTTCCTTTCCAGGTACCCAAACACCAAGAATATTTCACCTTGAAAAAAGCTGGGAGGGAAAGCTGAAGTTCATTTTACTCTTCCTTTACATCTTTTGAATGATTTAGAGGTTAATGAGCTTTTATAAAGGCAGGACCCAAATATAATTGAGCTGGATTTATTTTTCCCCAGTGTGAGATCTGTTGCAAAATCCATACTGTGCTGCCTTTTCTGGAGTGCGTCAAAGTAACAGCTTTGATGTTCTTTTCACCTGAGACGAATCCTGCCAGGGGCTCTGTGCTCTAGAGCGGCCCTGCAATAACAAAGCCTTGTGTGTGGGAGCAGAGGAAGATTCTGCCCTCAGGAAATCATTTGTACCCTCATGCTCTGGAGACAGCATATAAATCAGGAGCAGAAACAGAGAAGGCCCCCAAACTCAAAAAATTTTAAATTCACATTAGAAGCATTTTGCCACTGTCTTCTTAGGATAAATGTGTCCATTACAGATTAGCCCACACTTGAGTTATTGCAAGAACGGGTCCTTTTCACTGTTGTTGTCCATCAGGTATTTTTAAAATATCCATGTGTTTCTGTATTTCCTCACATACTTATTTTCTTCAATGGACACTGTGATGGTAGTGGATCTGTTTGTTACTGGAATATTACTGCGAAATGAAGTCATTAAATTCCTATTGGATTTTACTGAATTCAGGAATCTGCCTGTGAAGAAGTGAGATCTGTCCTGAGGCTTTAGGTTGGGGATTAAGATGCTTGTGATAAAATACGGGAATGTACAGTCTTTATACCATTCAAGGCTTTCCAAGACAAAACATTCAGTCCTGGGGGTTTATGTATCAGGAACCTTGCATCCCGCTGCTTCTCTAGAATCCCAGCTCCCTGTTCTAGGTCCATCCGTATCATTTCCTTAAGACCCTCTTCCCCTCTCGACTGCCTTTGCCCTTCCACATTGGTGACACTGGCAGCTGCAGTCCCTCACCATGGCAGTAGACAGTTGCGCGTTCCTAGCCCAAGGATCAGGTTATTTCTGCATTTCTGGCCCCTGATAGTCAAACTACCAGACCCTAGAGACTTTGGAGTATCTGCACTCGCTTTTTGGCCTCAAGACCTTCATTTTGCCCCTAACAGTACAGGATGGCAACCTTCCTGGTTTCCATCTTGACTTAATTTTACTTTGAAAAATGTACAGTCTTGGCTGGGCATGGTGGCTCATGCCTATAATCCCTGCACTTTGGGAGGCTGGAAGAGGCGGATCATTTGAGGTCAGGGATTTGAGACCAGCCTGGCTAACATGATACAATCCATCTCTACTAAAAAGACAAAACTTAGCTGGGTGTGATGGTGCATGCCTATAGTCCCAGCTACTAGGGAGGGTGAGGCATGAGAATCACTTGAACCCGGGAGGCAGAGATTGCAATGAGCAGAGATTGTGCCACTGCACTCCAGCCTGGGTGACAGAGTGAGACCATATCCTAAAAAAAATTATGAAGAAAAAAGATAGAAAAATGTACGGTCTTATATTTTATTTTATAAATAAAATAAATCATATATTTTAAGGCATAGCTAGCCTTCCTGGCTATTGCCTCTTCCCTAATATGACATTGAAGGTGCAAAGCAACAATGAATTGTCCTACTGGGTGATGGTGACAGCCGCAGAAATGGTCAGACGCAGACACGGGGATGTAGTAATATTTCACTTCTCACTGCCATATTAGTGCCAAGAAATCCAGATCTTAAGTATGAATGAATAAGAAGAATCTGTCCTGAAAGTCTCCCCACTCTGGCCACACATACAAGCAACCATAGCTGTTAACACACTTGGACCTGCAGTTGTCTATAAAAGAATATCCATTTTTGTCTTGTCAGAAAGTATAAAAGGAAGCTTTATTATAACTTTTCTTTCCCTCTCAATTTCTACCCGTCCTTGAACTTTTTGTCTTGTATCTGAGAACTTCCTAATTTCCTGACTGCTGGCCCATCTCAGAACTCTACTGCCCAACGTTCTTTGGCTCTTTGCAGGGAAAACTAAAAATATATTTCATATTATGTTTTTTTTTTCAGGCTTTTGCTTAGATGTTAGTCCTTTATTTTAGGCTTTTTCCCACACTTTAAATATGTACTCACTGATTTTTTTTTTTTTCAATCTGGCTTATGTCACCTTGGCTTTTACTATTTCTTGTGTTTGTACTACCTGCATAGGACCTTTTAAGGATTGAATGAGGTAGTATCTGTGAATTAGGATGCAAGTTATGCTGCTATTACAGGGACCTCAAAATCTCCTGACTTCATCTTGATAGAAGTTTAGTTTTCTCACCTGTGACAGAATGGTCCCCATGTTCTAAAGCCTTTTTTTTCAAGCTGTTATGTATGGAAACCCAAACATTGGTGAATTCAGAAGTCATCAGCTTTCGCAGAGCTGAATCATGAGGGTCAACCTCATCAGATAACTCTGTTTCAAAGGTGGAATACTGGTTGGTTAAAGTAGAATAAGAACCAAAACTAACAAAGGGAGAAGATACTGAGGTTTACTCATCAGCACATCCTCTACTTATAGATAAGTTATTTGGACAGCTCAATTATTATCCAAAGGTTATTTTATAGGCACAGAATCCACAAGGCTAGTCAGGTGGATTACGTTAAGCAGTGCTGTCACCAGAACTGTGGTACCCTGATGTAGCTGACTGAGACAGGCCACTATAGGGTCCTCCATGCTGGTTGTTGATTTGCGGCTGAGGTCATCTCTGGGTAGTGCCATAGAAATATTGTATAATTTTTGTCTCCTTGGAATTCTCTTTTATGCTGTTCATGACTGTCTACCTTACTTTTTTATTAATAAATTATTTCTTTGGACAAGTACAATATAATTACCTTGACTGAATGTTTTGTAGTTAAAATTATAACCCCGTAATGCCTCTGTGAATATCAGTTTATCATTACCGTATATGAGATGCTCACAAATGATCTCTTTGGTTATTTCTAATATCGTTTTTTAGAGTATGACTTTAAAATTGTGTTTAGAAGTACCCTTCCCTTCCCTTTATATACTAACTGCCCCTTAAAACGAAAAGTTCAGTCAGTCTTAAGAAGTTTACTTTCTATTTTATAAAGAAAAAATATAAATCTGTAAGGTATCATGAAATCATATTTAGTAGGGTATCCAGAATGCTGAGAAGAACTCACTAGGCTAGATCTGCTTTAAGATGATATTCACATTATCACATTCATTGCTAATCCCTTCCCTGTGTCAGATGTCATGAGAATGTCCTGTGTTTGTTCCCTTGAGGTTGCAACATCAGTACAAAATCAACTAAAGAAAGAGATTGGAAATAGCCAACATAGATGTGGTACGATCCTGTATCTTTTTTTTTTTTTTTTTTTTGAGACAGAGTCTTGCTCTGTTGCCCAGGGTTGAGTACAGTAACACAATCTTGGCTCACTGCAGCCTCCACCTCCCAGGTTCAAGCGATTCTCCCACCTCAGCCTCCCTAGTAGTTGGGACTACAAGTGTATGCCGCCACGCCCAGTGGGTAATTTTTGTGTTTTTAGTAGAGATGGATTTCACCATATTGACCAGCCTTGTCTTGAACTCCTGGCCTCAAGTGATCCTCCCGCCTCAGCCTCCCACCTTGGCCTCCCAACGTGCTGGGATTACAGGCCTGAGCTGCCGCACCCAGCCCTGCATCTTTTTAGACAAAATTTTAAAAGGCCAGGCACAGTAGCTTAGGCCTGTAATCCCAGCACTTTGGGAGGCTGAGGCCTGCGGATCACCTGAGGTCAGGAGTTCGAGACCAGCCTGACCAACATGGTGAATCCCTGTCTCTACTAAAAATACATAAATTAGCCAGGAGTGGTGGCGCATGCCTGTAATCTCAGCTACTCGGGAGGCTGAGTCAAGAGATCGCTTGAGCCCAGGAGGAATAAAAAGAATATAGGCTGGGGCGGTGGCTCACACTTGTAACCCCAGCACTTTGGGAGGCCAAGGTGGGTGGATCACCTGAGGTCAGGAGTTCTAAACCAGCCTGGCCAACATGGTGAAACCCCATCTCTACTAAAAACACAAAAATTAGCCGGGCCTGGTGGGGCATGCTTGTAGTCCCAGTTACTTGGGAGGCTGAGGTGGGAGAATCACTTGAACCTGGGAGGCAGAAGTTGCAGTGAGCCGAGATCATGCAACTGCACTCCTGCTTGGGCAACCAAGCAAGACTGTCTAAGGAAAAAAATATATATATACACACACACACACACATATATATATACACATATATATATATGTGTGTGTGTGTATATATATTTACTAAACATTTATTTTAGTTTTCTTACGTTATTTCCAAGAGGAAGGTAGGTTTTCATAACAAAAACAATTATAACACACTTGAACAAACCTAGATATTACCACAAAAAATGCAAAAGAGTATAAACTGAGTTCAGAGGTAGAGAGGTAGAGAGGCTTTGGAGTTGAATAACTAAATTGTTCACGGGTATCGTCATGGTCCAGATTGTCTATCTCTTGTCTATGATCTTTAGCATGTGTTTGCTTCATGGCTACATGGGTGCTATATACAAAAAGAGATAATCAGGCAGGAGAATAGGGTCTGGAGGCAGGGATCCTAAAGCCGTTTCAGGCTGACTTCCTAGAACTAAATTGAAAGAAAAATCCTAACATTCCACACCTGAGTAACAAAAGGACCAGAGGCTACTGTCTTTGCAAAAACCAACCTTTTCTTTTTTTTTTTTTTTTTTTTTTTTGAGACGGAGTCTTGCTCTGTTGCCCAGGCTGGAGTCCAGTGGCCGGATCTCAGCTCACTGCAAGCTCCGCCTCCCGGGTTTACGCCATTCTCCTGCCTCAGCCTCCCGAGTAGCTGGGACTACAGGTGCCCGCCACCTCGCCCAGCTAGTTTTTTTGTACTATTTTGTAGAGACGGGGTTTCACCATGTTTGCCAGGATGGTCTCGATCTCCTGACCTCCTGATCCGCCCGTCTCGGCCTCCCAAAGTGCTGGGATTACAGGCTTGAGCCACCGCGCCCGGCCACCAACCTTTTCTGTGAGGTGGATGGGAAATTGAAGGTACGTTTGCATAGTAGTGTCGCTTTGTATCTTCACTTCAGCCTCTGATTGGTTGCTGTCTGCAACAGTCAGACGGATTGCAGGCCAAGTCTTCATTTGCATAGGAGCGCAACTTTGTAACTTCACTTTAGCCTCTGATTGGTTGCTTTCCACAACCCATCCGATGTTTGTATAGGAGTTTGACCTTTGTAACTTCACTTCAGCCTGATTGGTTGCTTTCTGCAGCAAAGCTGATCAGGATGCTGATTGCGGGCCACCACTTTTATTTACATGAGGTGTCCACCAAGTGGCCAATGGGAAACCTCTGGGAATATTTGGACCCGAGAAGATTCTGTATCTGGGGTCCTTGAGCTGCTGCTTGGACCACTCCCACACTGCGGAGTGTACTTTCGCTTTCGCAAATCGCTGCTTTCTTTGCTTCATTCGTTCCTTGCTTTGTTGTACATTTTGTCTAATTCTTTGTTCAAAATGCCAAGAACCTGGACAACTTGCAGGCAAGACTCTCTACCGGCAACAATAATTCCCTCCAATGTGTAAATATGCCCAGGCACAGTGGGCCTGACACGGAGTCTGAGGCACATTATGCTTAGCACAAAATAATGAGACGGTCCTTACTTATAGGCAAAGAATAATTTCCCCAAGCCACCCAAATCACCATTTGGGGAAATCCCTATGTTTTATTCTTCATATATTTATTCTGAATATGTTGTCTTTATCTGTTTGAACGCTGGTATGAACTGTTGACATCCAGGTCATTATTAGACAGCTAAATGCTAAGAGCAACAAAATTCACAGCTGAGAAACTGGGATTGCTTGTGTGTCTACACACCTGAAAGGGAAATCGAAGGTTGTTTTTACCCATCATCATCAGAAGAGTTCAATTTCCTTAATAAATTGCATCGAAGTGAATACCTTGACTTCAGAAGTCATCAGGGACTTTTCCTCTTTGGAAATTTAATCTGTGATCTCTCTTATAATTAGTGATTAAAAAGAAATGACCAAGGGGAGTTCTACGTGAAAGCCTGAATCCTTGATTAGGTTCTGGGAACTAAAAATGATGAGTTGGTGCTATGCTCCTCATCCCTTAATGTGCTAGGTCTTTTATGTTCATCCTCCTAGCTTCACTCCGCTGTAGCCTTAAACGTTACTAGATAAAGAAGCAAATGTGGTTCTCTCACCAAGGCCTATCAGTGTTTATTGCCCAACGGGTCTATTTATCTGCAAGGCTGAATGCCACGAAAAATAGAAATATGGCCGAGTCAGAGCTAAAACCTAAGATCGCCAGATAATATATTTACCTTAGCCCTTTGGAGTACAGGCTAATAGACTTTTATGGTGAGCAAAAAGCACTTGAAGCTGACCTGGATGCTGTTTTTGAGATGCCAGTGGTCAAATAGGACATATATATTTAAACAGCCTTGCTGCTGTTTACTTAATAAAAATTGGCTCCAATAAAGCAAAAGTCTAGGAGAAGACATTTATTCTGATGGCAAATATAATAAAAGTAAACTGTATCAAAAATATTAGTTTGACCGTTATTTAGCAATAACACAGAAATTCATAAAGAATTTTTATTTAGTTTGTTTTATTTTGTTTCTTCCACGTTTGTTAATTTTCCCCTGGTCAAATTATTAAATCATACGCATCCTTCAACCAGTTGCCCACATGCGTTATTTTCCATGACATTTTCATGATTTCACTTTACCTCAAATCAGGTTATGTTCATTTGTTTATTTTTTCATTAATTGATTGTCAATCTGGTTTCCCTAAAAGGTAGTGTTGGGAGCAGGGTTGCCATCGCTTGCCAACATTGCTTGCTGAATGATACGAGATTCCCAGTTAAATTACTATTTCAGGTAATTAACAAGCAACTTTTTAGTATAGTGCATTCCATGCAATATTTGTGTTATACTATAACATTATATGTTCTGTATCTGAAATTTAAATTTAAATACTCTTCCTTTATTTTTTTTGTCTGGCAACCTCCTGGATGGTGTCATGACTGAAGACAAGTTAAGACACTCTTCAAATATTCTAGGTGATGGAGACCTCAAATAAAACAGGGACCAGTTAGTAAATAGGAGGAATATAAACAATATTCAGGATGTAAAATTAACAGAAAGTGATAACTGATGAGATACTAATGGATAAAGGTAAATGGTTAGCATCCTCATTCTGATGACCAGGTAGATGGCTGTTTCACCCATTATATGTTTCTGTTTTCTCTTTTTTGTCTCTATAATCTTTCTGGGTGAGTAATTCTGCTCACTCGTCATTGTTTATTAATGCCTTTAACTAGCAGTAAGTGTGATCAGGTGTGCATCTCCGATAGTAGACGACCTGGGATCACTTCTTGGCACTGCCACACACTATGTAACCCAAGGTGAGCTGTTCAATATCTCTGGATCTTTGGTTGCTTTCTCTGTATTAAAAAAATATATACTTGGCAGGGCGAGGTGGCCCACACTTGCAATCCCAGCACTTTCGGAGGCCGAGGTGGGCAGATCACAAGGTCAGGAGATCGAGACCATCCTGGCCAACATGGTGAAACCCCATCTCTACTAAAAATACAAACATTAGCTGGGTGTGGTGGCATGTGCCTGTAATTCCAGCTACTCGGAAGGCTGAGGCAGGAGAATCGCTTGAACCTGCGAGGCAGAGATTGCAATGAACTAAGATAGTACCACTGCACTCCAGCCTGGCGACAGAGTGAGTCTCTGTCTCAAAAAAACAAAAACAAAAACAAAACTTAAAATATGTATAGTAAAACCGATTACCACCGTCTGTTATAACTTTTGCTTTTCATTTTTTTGTTTATCTGTGGTTTGCAGATTTTTCTATAATGCATATATATATATTACATTTAAATAAACATTTTAAGACACTCCTGGTATGCTTTGTTTGAATTAAATTTTACTTATTTATCTATTAAAAGCTTTACTGAGGTATAATTGATATATAAACGTTGCACATATTTAAATCTACATTTTGGTATTTGGACATATTCATATACTTGTGGTACCATTGCCACCGTGAAAGCACTAAACATTTCCATCACCTCCAGAAACTTTCCTGTGTGGTTTTATGTTTTTTTATTTGTTGGTGGTTTTTTTGGTTAATGCTGAACTATTTTCTTTACATATTTTAAGATGTACTATAACATACTATTTTGTTATTAACTATAAATAGGTTTAGTTATAATTGTATAGCAGATCTCTAGCACTTTTTCTTCTTGCGTAACTGAAAGTTTACATCTATTGAGCAGAAATTTCCCATTTCTTCCCCACAGCCTCTGGCAACTACCATTCTTTCCTCTGTTTCTATGAGTTTGATTATTTTAGGTACCTTACAGAGGTGGAATCATGCAGTATTTGCCATTCTAGGGCTGTATTATTTCACTGAGAATAATGTCCTCTAGGTTCATCTCTCTTGCTGCAAAGGGTGGGATGTCCTTCTTTTCTATAGGCTAAATAATATTCCACTGTGTGTGTGTGTGTGTGTGTGTGTGTGTGTGCATTTTCTTTATTCATTCACTTGTCGATCAACATTAGATTGTTGCCATGTCTTGCCTATCGTTAGCAATGCTGTTAATGACACCAAAAAGCTTTGATCCAGTCCCTGCACTACATGCAGGTATTAACTCAACTGGGATTATAGACTAAATGTAAAACCTAAAACTGTGTACGCTTCTAAAAGAAAACATAGGTGAATTGTTTTGTGACCCTTGCTTAGGGAAAGATTTCTGAGACATGATACCAAAAGGACAATCCATTTAAAAAAATAAGACTCCCTTGAAATAATAACTACTGCTCTTCAAGAAATATTAATATTGTTAAAAGATAAGCTAACCACTAGAGAAAATATTCACAAATCATGTATCTAAAGACTCAAAAATAGGGAAAAAAATGAACCGATCTGAAAAGGGGTACAAGACTTTAATAGACATCTCACCAAATATATAAAAATAGCAAATAAGGGCCTGAAGAGATATTCAACATTGTTAGAAGGGAAGTGCAAATTAAAACTGCAATGAGGTACCACCACACAGTGATTAGAAAGAAATTTGACAAATCGAACAGCAACGCTAGCAAGTGTGAGGAACAACTGGAACTGCTGGTGGGGATGCTAAATGCGGCACAGCCATTTAAAGATATTCTTCACAGATGAGCCCGCCATTCCCACTCCTAGATATTCACTCAAGTGAAATGAAAACTTCTCTTAAAAGCAGCTTTATTGGTAATGACCAAAACTAGAAACAACCCAGATATTCTTCAACTAGTGAAGGGGATAAATACACCATGACACATCCATGCAATGGAGTACTATGCAGCCCCAAAAGGGAACGAACTATTGATACTCACAACATATGAGGTTATCCTCTATTAATCTCGTATGTACTCTCCTGTGTCAACCAACTCATGCTCAGAGGCTATGTACTACATTAAAGACAAAACTAGAGGGACAGAAAAAAATTCAGTGGCCCCCAGTGGCTGGAAGTGAAGGTAAAGGAGTTGACTACAAGAAGCGCAGAGGAATCTGGAGGGTGATGGACATATCTGTAACTTGATTTTGACGTTGGTTATACAATGGTATTAATTTGTCCAAATTTGGATAACTAGAAAGGATGATTCTTAGCCTATGTAAAATATACCTTAATAAAAAATGAGAAATATCAATTACTTTAAGAGACACATGGTATCAGTGGCATCACTATTCAGATTAGATTTATTATAGACAAATGGGAAAAGGACTGAGACAACGTGTGGCAATTGGAATAAAGAATTCATGAGAGAATATAAAGTGCGATGGAGAATAGAGGAGGTAGGGCTCCCTTGGGGAAAGCATGATGAGTTCTGTATTGGGCATGGAGTTTGTTTTAGCCTTGAAATATTCAAGTGGAGAATAATAGCTTTCTCTTATGTATTCTCTTAATGCATACCTTGTTGCTGTATTTAACATATATTTAATTCTGCCATTTTTATATATTTTTGTTTCCCCAATGACATTATAATCTGAGGGGGCAACGAGGTTTTACTTACATTTATCTACAAAATTAACAATTTTTTTTAACAAAAGCTATTTTGAAAATGTATCATGATTATATGATAGGATGTAGTTCTTAACTTCCAGGGTTAATTTAACTCGTTCGTTAAGGGTCATGTCTCCCAACCTACATCTCCTCCCACATTTTTATTTATAATATTTCTGATACTTTTTTTTGGCCACAGAGTCTTGCTCCGTAGCCCAGGCTGGAGTGTAGTGGCGTGATCTTGGTTTACTGCAACATCCACCTCCTAGACTCTATGCGATTCTCCTTCCTCAGCCTCTGGAGTAGCTGTGATTACAGGCGTGCGCCACCAGGCCCAGCTAATTTTGCATTTTTAGTACAGATGGGATTTCACCATGTTGGCCAGCTGGTCTCGAACTCCTTACCTCAGGTGATTCACCCGCCTCGGTCTCCCAAACTGCTTGTATTACAGGCGTTAGCCACCACTCCCGGCCTCTGATACTTTTACTTGGTCCATTAAAGTGATCTTTACGAGGCAAACCATACCTGTCTTTCTTTGAAATAACCTTGAGTTCAACTATTTATCAGCCACTGTCCCAGCCCTAGGTGATAGGTGGCAAAAGACACTGGCTTTGTTTACACGGAGCTTAAGACAAGGTGGAGACAGCTAGAATGGTCCAGTCCTTGTGTGGTAAAAGAAGCATGAATATAATTTATGGAACTAGAAATAAAAGACACCTAACTCAGCCTGGGTGATATGGTTGGAGGTTTTCAAAAAAGAGCTATCTCGGCAATGAATTTTGAAGAACAAGCTGGGATGGTCTATATTGAACAAGTGTGAAAAGACGTAAGAAACAGGAAGCAGAACCAGCTCTGAAACAGAGCACGGACACCTGAGAAGTTGTGGGGGACAGGAAACTGTAAGTGCCTTATCATGGCTGAAGCAGAACTCTGACGATGGGACCTGGAGAGACGAAAGGCGGATAGGTCGGCCGCCATATTGTAAAAGTCTATGCAGTGTGGGTAGAACCACAAGACTCGGTGACTGAGTGTGGGGACTTGTGGTAATAGTGCAGGGTGCGTGGGTTTCTGCCTGGGGTGTCTGAGGCTATGGTAATATGATCATGTGTATAGTAGTTTCATTACTGTAGGAAAGAGCAGATTCAGAGAAAAACGAGATGAGTTCAGCTTTGGACATGGGTAGTTGGCCAGGGCTGCCCTAAGGGTGGCGATGTGTGTGTAACTGGAATGCAGGAGAGTAGTCTGAATGTTGATTGCCCAGCATCCCTTACTCATCTGTCAGGTCTTCTCTTGGGTCCTGTTTCTTTTACGAAGCCATGAGAATATTGATTCATTTAGAAAAACATTGTAGTTAATCACTGCAAGGCACTGTTTTTGGCACTAGTGAGAAAAGTAAATATTATCCCTGTCATCAAAGAACTTAAAAACCCATGGGTTGAATGAGGGCAACATAAAATAAATAAGTGACAGTATTCAGAAATTGCAATAAGTGCTAGGGGATAATAAAAAGCGTGAGAGGATAGGAAAATATATGGAGTACTTTAGATGGGGACCCTATAAAGGCCGTTCTGAAATGATGGTTTTTAAGCTGACATTCGAAGGAATCAAAGGAGCTATTTGCATCCAAGCCCAGGAAACCTTTCACACGGGAGCCCATGAACACTGGAGTATCCAGGGCCAGGATAGAAGAGAGGCCGCAGTGAAGCATTCTACAGTATCCATCGCCCAGACTTGGCACACATTTTATCAATACAAAATATAACATTCAGGTTATTCACAGTGTATGATAAAAAATATGAGAAAACATTCTTAGAAAGGTTAGTTAAAATTACATCTTAAAAGTATACCTTTCCATCAAAAGTCATAGTCCTCATTTTGGGAAGTTGGAGACAGGACAAATATATCATGGAATAAAGGAAACTTCTTCTTAAACCTAAACCATGGTAACAAAGTTGTCATGGTTGTGAGTTCTAAGAAAAATAAAACCTACGTGTGGTCTAAGTTATTTCTTGGGGAATCACATTAAGAGCCTGGAGTCTGAAACCGGATTTTCTGGGCTTTCATCCTGGTTCCTTGTTAAGTATGTGTCCTTGGGCAAGTCACAGAACTCCATCTCCATTTTCTCGTCTGAGAAGTCAAGCTAATCAGTGTTTTGTAAATGAGTTAAATAAATTGGTTAGTACTTAGAGAAATACCCAGCAGATTGGATGTGCTAACAAGCGCTTATTATTATTATTATTATTATTATTTTTAATGGGTTGATAAAATAAAATCTATGGGAATGGTTGCAATGCGCTGCCCAGGTGGCTGGTGGTTGTCACCACGTCACTAAGTTCTGGGTTTTGGTGAGACCATTTACAGGGACTTTCCACTGTGCCGAAGCTCACAGTCAGGGTTAGCAACCCAAGCAAGCTGTTTGCTTTTCGCTCATGCCAAGCTAAAAATTGGTGCAATTCTCAGCAGTCAATTAGAACTACCAAGAGTTCCTGAAATCCACTATGTAAGCTGTCATTATGCCCCTTCTGCAGTGGTGAAGCTACCACCAAAGGTTGACCTGGGGGTGGGCCTGTGACCACAGGTCCTACTGTTTGTGTGCACCTACCTGCAGACATTGTAGGGAAGCCAGTGTTGATAGACCAGCTCCCAGGAAGGCTTGGAGCACCATAAAGCTACACACGATGATCATCTGAGAGCATCCTTCCACCCTTGGTCCCGTCTGTAAGTTATGGTGAATAATCTCTGCCTCCATTCTTTCTTACAAGAGTATTATAAGAATTCATTAATGCTGAAAGTACTTTGAGCACCTCTACAAAGTGCTTTTTTGTTATCTTATTACATTTGATATCTCACCAATCTTGAAAGATGTGAGTCATGAATATTAAAATCCATCTTGCATATTTTATGTGTTTTTATCATGATGAGAGAATATTAATTTATTGGAGATTTGTGCCTTTCTAAAGGTTGCCTTTAAAGTTCTCTCAAGGTGCGCTTTGTTAACCTCAACCAAGTGTGAATGGTAACAGGGTCAAGATGGGGTAGTGAGCAGCTGCATTTTGAGAGAGAGGCTGTGATGGCAAAGCCCCATCACCAGCTCCTTTCTTAGCCTTCTTAAGTGTCAAGCACTTTTAAGCATATTACACAGAAGAATATGTAGATTTCTTTAAATGAACCAAATAAGTTTATAATGTCTTAGTCAATCAAATATGCCATCCATTCTGTATGAAATTATATATTTTTGACCCTAATGACTAATAACAGTTTGATTCAGAAATATCTAATTACTCATGTCTCTGTGTGATTTTTTTCCCCATGAGTTCTCTTTGCCTGGAATGGCTGCAGCCTGTCGCTTCACTCCTGTCTTCTTGAATCAAATGCCTTCCCATTTTTCAAGACTCAATTCAAGCTTCATCACCTCTAAGAAACCCATGCAGACAGCATAAACACTTTTCTCCTGGGCAATCTCATTATATCCTGTGCTATTTATTACCTAATATGTGCAATGCTTTATTGCATTTAATTATTTGCATTCTTATTTTCTTCAAGTGTATTTTGTTTGCCCTTGATGCCCTTGATGTTCATATAGCTGCTCATATCAGCATGAATTGCATTCATCTCCTAGGACCAGAGGCCAAAAATTCCAGTGAATTTAAAGCTCATAGAAGTGTACTTTTTTCTCTGTAGTAGAAGTCTGGTCATAGGTAGTCTAAAGTTGACATGCATCACCACTGAGAACCAGGATTTCTGCCTCATTGCCCTTAGTGCATGGCTATTTTCCCAAGGTCACCTCTTGGTCCAAGACATTCTATGGCACATCAGCCATCAAGTCCGTAGTGCAAGCAAGCAAGAAGAAAGGAGAATTGCTGATAAAGACTCATACCAGCCAGCTTCATTCTTTGCATTTAAGGAATAAATTTAACCTTCTGCCAATATTTCATTGGCCAGAAATTAGTCAATGATACTTCTGGCTGCAAGGGAGACTTGGAAATCTAGTGCTGTGGGTGGGCATTTTACCACCTTAAATATCTCATTACTCAACAAGGGAGAAGGAAAAAAAGTATGTATCACCAAGACAACTAGCTAGCAGCCTCTGCCAAGGTGTTCAGTAATTCTCACATGTATAAATAAATAAAGAACATCTCCTAGAACAATTGGCCATGTATTGAGTGCCAACACTGCAAATCATCTTGACCAATTCAGTCACAAAATTGGGAATTGACCGAGAAAAAAGTCCAAAGGCTAATTAATTAGGTTGATTGCCTTGGTTTATAAGTAATTTTTTATTCAATTCTAGTAGCTTTCCTCAGGCTAGTAGTATTTATCATTATTATTTAACCTTTTTCCAATTTCCCACCTTTGTAGTAGAGATGATGATAAAATCTTCCTCATACATGGTTGTTATGATAAAATGAATTAATAATGTAAAGTGCACAGCATGGTAGGTGTTTATTAAATCTTAGCTGTTTCTTCACTAAAGCAATACTGGATTGTAACTGTTACTGTTTATTATTTGTTTACCATGTTTTGGTCACTGTGGGCAATGATGTACAAATATTAACTCAAATAATTTGATCATAACTGCCTTTTGAGGTCCGTGTTGTTATCTTTATTGCATAAAGAAAAAATCCAAGGGATCAGGATGGTCATTCAGTTGGGAGACACATAACGCTTACTATGTTCCCACCACAGTTCTAAGACCTTTATGATCGTTAACTGCTTTAGTCTCCATAACAAGCCTATAATGGAGGAACGATTAACATCTCCATTATTCAAATGAGGAAACTGAGGCAGAGAGGGTTTAACTTGCTTGACCAAAGCCATACATTAAGTACCTGGCAGAGACAGGATGTGGAGCCAGGAAGTCTGACTGCTGGATGCAGGCTCTTCACCACCGGGCCGCCATCTCTGTTGCACGAGCCAAGGCTAGCATCCGGGATTCTCTGGTGCAAGTAACCCCATCACCTGGGGTTGTACTTTTAGCCAGTATAGTATCCCTTCTCACTATGCATTTTCATTTCTTTTTCTATCCATTTCTTAATTGGCTACTCTCCTTTTCTCCTGCCTTACTGCTTTTCAGACTTACTGCAGTTTCGTATCTGAGTTTTGTGAACTAAAATCATTTAAGCAGCTTATGCATGGATATTAATGTAAGTGATCATGTGTTCGCATACTCTTGACATTTAATATGAGTCAAAAGAGTAAGCGGGACAGCTCTACAATGGTGCATTGCAGACTGTATTTGTGGAAAGGGCTTGGTGATCATCTTGCCTGAGTGTGCTGTTTTCAGAACAGATAACACACAAATAATCCTGGTTAGACTGACTCTCCTTTAATACTTCTTCTCTAGGGAAAAAGACTACTTCCATCAAATGGGACAATGGGCAGCTAGTTCTTTATGCCTGTTCTTCGTGTGTGTTAACTCCATGTGCACAAGCTTCTTTTGCTCCCCCTACTTCCCAACAGTATACACCACTTATGCAAAGTATACTACATAGCAGTGTTCGACATTTATTTGAAATCAACTGGATGCTTTTTAAGTTTCTCTATTACCAATATTGACTGCCAGGGGTAATTTGTATGTATTGCCTCCAAATCAAGCATGTTTTCTTTCATTTTTATGTTGTCTTAAAATACATGATCAATAAAGCAAAATATGTTGAAATTTAAATTATTAATTTGAATGTTAATTGAACAGTAAGACAAGTGGACTGCACTCATTTGAACTAGAATGTCTCTGAGTACATTAAACTGTAGATCGCACAGTTGAAGTATTTCAAATATATTTAACTTGATTTATCAAAACCCATTGAAAAATAAAGCATTAGGTAAATTTGATTTGATTTTGAAGGCTTAGTTATATACTTTCAAAGTTTTGAATTTTAGATACTTTAAATAATTTTTACTAAAAACCCAGAAAACTTACTTTATGTAACACATATTTTGAGAGAATTTTGGGGAAGTTGCATGAAAGTCGTAAAAGTGTATAAAAACATGTGAGTATGCTAGCATGTTTCATTCTGAATAGTCACTATATCATAAATCATCTTACAGTCTTCCCGTGCTACCACTTAAAAAAATTAATATAATATAGGCTCTTGTTTCAAAAAACCTGGCCTTTACAATAGTAAATATTCCTGACCCAATCCATCTGCATGTGCTGGATTAAATTGCTTTCATTTGTGGAACTGTTGAGGGAGCTCCTTTTAAACTGGTTTGAGGTCATTTGGCAACGCTCTGAGCTGTGGCAATTGTCTCTTCCCTCCAGTGGCATTGCTTTGCTATAAAAGGGAACAAGGAAACCAACCAAAATAACACCATTCCCCTTTGAAAGAAAGCCGGAAAAGCAGAGAGGTGCTCCTGTCTAAACCACACACACATACACACACACACATTCTCTCCCTCACACAGGCACATTTGTTCTTTATTTTTCAGTTGTCACGATTGCTTTTCTTCACTGTACTGCACTGCATACCTCTGCAGCCAAACACAATTTATATTGCCAAGATAGATGTTATAAAACGAAGTTGAACATGGCAGGCGTTGAGAGAATCGTGTGTTTGCAAATGATTACCTGCCATAATATGTTTCTCAATTTCTTTTTTTCTTAAATTATCATGAAAAGCAAAAGACTAGAAGGGCAATTGTGGCTCTTAGTCTTAGGAATTATAATTTTAAACAGGAAGCTAGAAGGAAGTTGGATTTTAGAGTGCGAAAACTGAATCATAATGAAATCCCCAATTGAATGTTCAGAATCGTATTATCAAGGACAGTGCTTTTATTCTAATAGCTAATCCTGCTGAACTGTTTTCACAGAACTATTTACTGACTTAAAATCATTCAAATACCCAACTTTATCTCACTTGCAAAGTACCTTTTGAATAAATGAAGTCATTGGTGACACTAAGTTTTCAAAAATATAATGGACTTTCCTTTATTTGGACATTTGTACTAAGTAGCATTTATTCAGTATCCGGGCAGGTTCATAATGTTTAAAACAACTCAGAGTAGGCTTGCAGGCAGACACCTTCTGTTCTTTGGAGTGGGCCATTTCAGATCAATTGGTACCTACAGATATTTCGTTTTATTCCTATGTATAGGTGTGGGGCTGTTTTTACACTTTTTACTCATGTTCTCTGAGGCTGATGTATGTTTCTGCTTTATGAAACCTAATCTCTAAGTGTGAGTCCACAGCAAAGCTGAGAACAAGCTCTTATTCCCAGGCAAACTGACCACCACGGCCCACCTATGGAGATGACTGTGATGCTGTGGAGAGTGCTATGGGTGTGTTTCTATCATACTGCCATGCCGATTCTCTTTACCCTGCAGTGGGCACTTCCCACACCTGGCATCATCATATAAGCCTCTGTTCGAATTGTCTCTTCCCCGTGTCTGTATTGGTCTTTCTGTGTCACTTCACTTGTTAGTGGATTTTTCCATCCTTTGTATATTTCCACGGTTGTCTGCTCTTCAAGGGGAGGTTTTATATTTTTGTAGATACTTTATTCTAAAAATTTTCACCCAATTTTAATCTACAAGGACTTAAGATGGTGATAGGGTAATTAAGGCGTGTTAGCATAGACGCCAAGGAAACACCATTGTTGATGCCAAAGGCATTAAGAGCCTCCTTTGGTTTCTGCCACCGTCCCCTAAAATAATGACAGCACAACGTACAATATATGCATGAATACAACTTCATTTTCCAGTACTGTGTGAAATTGAGTTTCATTACTTTAAACTTCTTTTTTAGGAGGTAATGGCCCATCTCTGGGTATCAAGGAAGGACTGAAGGCATCGATCATGTCTTCCCTCATTCTTAGCCCCCACTCTTGCTTTCTCTAAGTCATCTTCAGACTTCTAAAAATTCTCAAGCTTTGCTTTATCTCCCCTTGTTATTTCCTTGCCTGAATGGGCAGTACCAATTTGTCCTGTGTTGGACCACTTGGTATTGCTTCGTAGGTCACTGATACTCTGTCCCTGTTTTCTCGATGAGATATGAATGGGTTCTCTTGCTATTTCTTCACATTCACTGCCTTTTTCCCTTCTGCATCATCTAATCAGTTTTTAATCTCTCTAGTGTATGTGTATTGAAAATATGGCATTTTTTTCTCTCCATATATTACATTTGAGACTTTCAACACTCACTTTTCTCCTCATTGTGATCCTCCTTCCCTCTACTTCCTTGGACATATGGAACATGTTTGTAATAGTAGCTAAATATTCTTGACTATGAATTTCATTATCTCTGTCATTTCTGGATCTTTTTTAATTGATTGATTTTTCTCATGGTTGTGGTTCCTATTTTTATGTTCCTTTGCACAATTCATAGTGATTTACTAGATTCCAGACATTGTAAATTAGGTGATGGATTTTGTAGCATTCTGTTAAAAAAAAAATTTGTCTTTATGCAGGCAACAGTTAAGTTAGTCGACATCAATCTGATCCTTTTGAGACTTGCTTTTACGCTTTGCTGGGGCATCCAGAAGAGCCATAACGCTATGGGTAATTTAACCCCACCATGATGACAGTAGTCTTCTAGGAACTCTACCGGATGCCTCAAGTACCATAAGGTCTCTCCACTCTGTCTGGTGGGAATGCAAAATATCCCAACTCTGTGTGAGCCTTGAGAATTGTTAACCCCATGCGTGTATGGAAAAAAAAAAAAAAATCATCCAGGGATTCAAGGTAGCCTATCCGCAAATTTCCAGAACTCTCTCTGTGCAAATCACTTCTTTTAGGTATTGTGTCCTGAAAAATTCTAGTTTCCTTAACCTCCCTAAACTTCAATTTGTGTTTCCCCAATTCACCGAGACTTCTAGGCTTTGTTTGGTTTCTCCCTTCCTCTGCTATAGCTAACAAGGCCAAACCTTTGTAGGTTTCCTTCACGTTGGGATCAACATCCTGCATTTCCTGCAATCCAATCATGTGTATTATGTATATAACTTCTATATATCCACTATGGTTTGAATGTTTGTCCCTTCCAAAACTCACGTTGAAATTTAATTGCCATTGTAACATGTGAAGAGATAGGACCTTTAAGAGGTGATCAGCCATCAGGGCTCTGCCCTCATGAATGGATTCCTGTCCTAGAGTAAGTTTGTTATCTCAGGAGTGGACCCGTTATAAAAGAGCACATTTGACCCCCTTTGCTCTCTCTTGCCATTCTGCCATGTGATGCATTTCACTACATTATGACACAGCACAAAGGCCTTGCCAGATGCCAGCACCTTGATACTGGACCTCCCAGCCTCCAGAACTGTGAGCCAATACATTTCTGTTCTGAATTTACTCAGTGTCAGGAGTTCTGTTATGCTAGCACAAAACAGACTGAGACCATCAGAAAACAGTTGTTTCTCTATTTTTCTAGTTGCTTGTAGTGTGAGAGAAATTTCCAAAGCAGATAACCATTAAAGTGAGGAACTAGGTGTCTCAGGTAGTTTTAGGACCCCAAGAAAGTTTAAGTAGCTGCTAAATGACAAGTCATGATTTCAGTCCAGACTTGTTTGATTTCAAAGCCTGTGTAATACAATAATATTCTTTTATATTCCCAATCAGATTTCCAGATTAATTGGAAATAAAATCATTTATTTTAAGAAGTAACCCACTTGAAGCTAAAGGCTTTTAATAAATGATTCTTTGATAGCCATGTTACTTTATTTTTCTTAGAATAGATTGAGTGTTGCCTTTAAAATCTCATTAAAAAATGAGGTACTTGCAAGACAAATCCTTTTTCTATACATTTTCACACGTTCCTCTTTATACATCTGCCCACTTCATAAATAAAATTATATTTAAGTTTTGCCATACTGGCATACAAAGTAAGTATTTTAATAAATGTGGATAAATAAATAAAATTCCTTTATTTTGGAGTTATCTGTGTTGTTACATGAAGTGGCCTTCCCCTCATTTCACGTTCAGGCAACTGGCTATAAGCAATATGCTGAGGCCCTAGCTTTGTTACTTGGAATTGATCCCCTGAAATAATGAGTACGTAAATGACTCAGGACTTTTCCACTCAGGACTTTTCTACTCAGGATTCCTGTAGTTAAAGCAAAAATCAGCAATTTAGCTGATCACAGTGATGATGCTCAAAACAAAGGCTACCATTTAATGAACACTTCCCCAATATCATCCCATGTCATTTTCTCAACAATCCAAGGAGGAATAGACCCCATTTTAAGAAATGAGGCAACTTATGCCTAGGAAATTTAATTAACTTACTCCAAATTACATACCTAGTACATTCTAGATTCCAAATTTAAATCTATAACTGGTGGCTCGGAAGCCAACACATATCGCTTAGCAATGTATTATTGGCACCAAGTAAATAAATGAGGTGACATTTACACGAGGCAGAATTCAGAAACCTAAGGCTTACTTGGGCTGATTCAAAAAGAATTAAATACTTGCAAATGTATTACTAAGTAGTGAAGTCATATTCAAACAGCTGAAATGCATCAAATCATAGAGTTCTCCTTCAGTGAATCCTACTAAAGGGGAAGGAGTTTTGCCTGGATGTTCCTTTTTCTGTTCCTGAATGAGATATGTATGTGTATAGGAACACACAATAAATATGAAATGAATTATACCTATATGATTTCTATATTATAGAAATTGTATAGATTATCTATAATTTATAAAAATATATTTATATATATTTATATATACATAAATACATTATGTTTTAACAGAAATTAAGAAAGTAGAACATGTTTCTTTCCTAAAATATATGTACAATGTATTCTGGGGACTCAGGGCTGAGGGTGAACGCCTGTTGAGGGACTCAACAAGGCTTCAGTGAGAAAATCCATCTGAGTTGGGCTTTTGAATAAAGACTATATTTTGAGCGCTTTTGTAGAAAGTAAATATATTACTTAGTTCATCCTAATATGACTTTTATTTTGTTCTTCAAACAAAGTGATTTGCAATCCCAAGGAGTCCCTTACTTTTGTGAGCAGAAATGATCAGTAATGTCAGAAAAGGAGACTGAAAATGGCCCCTCCCCTCCCCCGTTCCTGCAGCCTTTTCACCTTCTGTGACCAGCCCATTACAAGACCCTCTCATCTGCAGATCCACAGTCAGCCACTACACACACCGTCACTGGCCTGGAGACAAGAGTCAGGGCAAGGAGACAGATGGCCTCAGGACTCCAGCAGATTTTGTGAAGTGACGATTTCAGCTCTGATTTAAAATTTTGAGCCTCAGTGTATTATTAAAAAGCACTTTTTCTGTTTCTGTTGCCCCAGTTGGTCTGTGAGTATAAATAAATGTCAGTTTAATAGGTGAATGAAGTATGCCCCTTCCAGCCCACTGAAGAACTAGGACCTAATTTACTGTTGTTTTAATTTCTCAGATTCTATATTCAGTGATTTCTTTTAAAATTTCAATTAGGACAACTAATCGGGAATAAAAGTAAAAATGTTTCAGTGCCTTTAATCAGCGATGTTCTAGCCAGTCCTGGTGGCTCACACCTGTAATCTCAGCGCTTAGGGAGGCTGAGACAGGAAGATCTCTTGAGCCTAGGGGTTTGCGACTACACTGAGCAATGATTGGGCCACTGCACTCCAGCCTGGGAGACAGGGGGAGACCCGGTCTCTAAAAGCCAAACAACAACAACAAAACTAATATTTTATTATTCCCTAAAAATAATATATTTTGTGAATTAGCAGAATTTCTTTATGTAAAAGGTGATGCTACTGATATGCCATCAGTAAGGTAGGATGCACTGTGTTACTACCCAGTCGTAGTGATAGGTTTTGTTATAACATGTATATTTCTTATTAAAAGTATTAGAAATAATTGGCTTGTCATAGTTTCAGTATGAACAGTTTCGATTAAACCTCGGGATTTTTTCTCTTGTAAAAATAGCTCTATTGTAATAATGGACTCTAATCTTTAGTTTTCAACAGTGCTAGCATAGGGTCATTATTGTAATTACTTGCCAGAAGAATGAGCTGACATCCACTCTTTCTTTTTGGCACTCTCTACCTCCATCAAAACCTTTTTCCAATCAATTCTCAATGCTGCTGTCAACCTTTCTTTTCACCTATGGCTTTGATCTCAGAGTAGCTTTCACTCTGAAGAGAAGCAGGTCCAAATCCTCACTCTCTGCTTCAAAGCCTTTAACTAGATCATCCAAGATTTTTCAACTTTCTTCTGCCTTCATTTATTCCTACTCAGACAGTCTAGTTAAATAAATTCCATGTCCTTGAAGTGTCTGGCCCCATTCACTTCACTCTCTCCCTTCTGAAACTTCTCCTGGCCACCTCCCCAGCACTGAAATATTCTATGCTTGTATCTGGCAAATATTCGATGTTCTCCTCCATCCGTAACTTATAAAACAAGCAAACAACCAAATAAACAAACAAAACAAAGGAAATCAAGGTTTTTCAACTAATAAGAGATTTGGAGATTTTTTCCTTTAACCCAAAGTTTGGTACTATCTTACTATCCCTGATGTGAGTTAAAAATGATTTTATTGACATTGTATGTGTACTCTGGTGGCCCAAGCTTCCACTTTAGTGTTCGGTTAAGCTGCAGTTCCTTCTCAGCTCCAGCAGTTCACATGCTGTCTTGGCCCATGTGTCTCCCTTGCAAATCCATTTTCTCATCTCTAAAATAGTGATAGCACCTACCATATAGACTTTTGTAAATATTTAATAAGAGGGCATATACTGGGTAATTCATTCGTATCAGACAGAATTTTGCTGTAGAATCTCCTAAGTTACATTATTTCATAAATAACCTTCCATATTTCTTCACACTTACCATCTACTACCCAAATTCTCTCTTTTTTTTCCTACTAAAAACTCCTCAAAAAACATCTAGGCTCAGCATCTCTCCATGCTCACCTCCCACTCTAGCCTGTCATTTCCTCCTACCACTCTTCAAAATGACTCCAAGGATCCTCACATTCCCCAAATGACATGGTCATTTTCTTTCGTGACTTCTGGGACATCAGAGTCCACTGAATGCACACTGGCCACATGGGCCACTTCTCCTTGGGTGCCCTGCCGACTCCTCCTCCTCTTCCCAACAACCCAGAACTGAGAATCCAGATCTCATTTTAAAACTCTTCTATATTATTATGCATTTTAAATTATTGTCATTTGGGCCCATGATTTTCTGTGGTATTATACATGGATGACTACAAAATTGATATTTCCAGCCCTATTTCTCTCCCTTTCTCCATCCTTGTATATTTAGCTACTCATTGGATAGTAGGGTGGGGAACTAGCATCTCCAATATTACATGTCCCAATCAGAACTCTAAATACTCCCTGGCAAACCTGCCCTTCCCTGAAGAGACTTTACCCCATAGCACAGCACCACTGCTCTCTCAGTTGCTGAGGACAAATATCTTCAAGTCCTATCTGACTCCTGTCTTTCTTATCAGGCCCCCATCTAATCCATCAGCAAACTTGCCAGCACTCCCTCCAGCTAAACTCTGAATCTGAGCACTTCTCAGATCCTTCACTTCTACCCTCTTGTTCAAAACCCATCATCCCTCATGGTGCCTCCAGGCAGCAGCCTCCTGCCCAGTCCTATTCCTCCCACTCTTCAGTGTTGAGAATGTTCTCAGCTGATTTTTCACACAGCAGCCAGAGGGATGCTTCTAATGTTTTCCAGACATATCTAAACCACCTGCCTGCCCATCACATTCACAGTAAAAGCCTAAGTCCACTGTGCCCATGGGACTGTCCTGATGTGATTGTGACCGTCTCTCCAAGCACATTTTCTGCTGCCCCGACCTTGCCCACGGTACTGTGGCCAAATGAGCTTCTAGACTGTTCACTCAGTACTGTTACTGAGCTCCTGCATCAGGACCTTTGTACATTCTGTTCTTTCTGCCTGGAAGGCTTTCATGCCTTTAAATCTCAGCTCTAAGGCCATCTCCTCTGACATGGTTTCTCTGCCCACTTATAACCCGCTATCCCACCGCTCTGCTTGATTTTTTTCCACAGAACTTATCAGAGTAGATTTCAGAGACAGAGATGCCCTAGTCCTGGTCCTGTTGCCTTCAACTTTGAACTGTCCTTTACCCCTCACACCAGTCCCTGCCTCCCCACTTCCACTTCCGGTGGTCACCACCTCTTATTGGAATAATTAATAGATGTCATACTGGTCTCTTCTGAGCTAGTTACAATGTCATTATTATTCCTCTACATTTCAACAGTGATGATTGCATTTGAACGTCACAACTACCCTGTAGATAAGATAGTTATTATATCCATCTTGTAGATTAAAATATTCTTTCTCAGACAAGATACTGTATGTACCCAAGGTCATGCTAATTATTAGGAGGAGACTCTGAATGCAGAGTATTCTATTGTATGCCTTGCTGCCGCTGGTATGACTTGTCCGTGGTCGAGGTGAAGCTCTGGCCATTTCATTCCTCACATTTTTATTCAGCAGGTACCATATGTCAGGCACTGTACAAACAATGAGGGTTTCTTAAATAGAGCCCAGTCTTCATGACCCAGAGTATGAATCTGCAATCCAACACCAATCTGCCTTTTCACGACTACTTCCCAAAGTTTCACATCAGTCACCTCTCAGCAGAATTTGTCACCTTCAGAAATGTTTGTTCCCACTGCATAAGATGTTCTTTCTCCTCTCTGTGTCCACTCCTTCCCATCTTCAGGGGTCCACTCAAACCTCGTGGTAACCAAACCCAGCTCTATGTAATGTTTTATCCTATTAGCTGTCATGGCATGTTATCTGTAAGTGATCAGTTAACCATCACCACACATCGGCGGTATTGGTGTGCAAGTCCACACTCTATGCCCAGCCCATGATGTCCTTGAAGGCACAGACCATGACTGAAGCACTTGCCAACCCCACCCCATATAGGATCCTGTAGATCATAGATTCTACCTTTACATTTGCTGAAGAAATGGATGATGAATAAATATTTTAAAGTGTTCTCTTTTGTTTAAGTCTTTATTAGAAGATTGGCAGTGCAAAAATTCTTATATTTTTATATCTGAAATATATGAAGTATCTTTGGAAAAATTTAAGGCTTGTTTCTAAGTCTCAGCATACATTTGCAGCTACTGGCTTTTTAAAATTAAAATAATCATTTTCTCCTCCAGGTACCAAGAAAGTAGCTCAAGGGATTGCAGAATCTAAAGACATAGAAAAAAAGATTTATAGATACATTATTTCATTCCTGGATCTTATTTCAGCTGTTATCCAAATAGCTTCATTAATTCAGTCCCAAACCCCTTCCACATCTATAGCAATCCTAAGGGAAATTGAGTTACTAATATAAACTAAGATAACAAATGTTGCTTTTCATCATTGGCTGCATTTTTATAGAAACCTGGAAATGTGTGCTATGAAAACAATGTGAAAAGAGAGAACATTATACAACCAAAATTCATTTGGCCATTATTGCATTACTGTGTATTCTGGTTGGTATTTTAGATGTTATTTCCCCTGTGAAAACTTTCTCACTTGAAGCTGCTGTTCCTCCCGCTCCTGTTGAGAGGGTGTCATCATGGGATCTCCTAAAATTCCTGTGTATATAATGCCCAGCATCTGATGCGTTCTCAGTCAGTCATTATTAAGCTGAACCTGCAAATATTTCATGACAGAGGATGTCATGGTGGTGGGAATTGCCTCATCATTAATGAATGCCATGAAGCTGTGATTTTCAGGGAAAGGAAGGATTTTGAAATATAAATGATTGTGAATGAAATATAAATTTTAAGAAACGTATTTTGAACTCAGGCATCGTAGAGCAAAAGGGAGCATCAAGCTGTTAAGAAGATTATCTAAACAATAAACCTTTCAGCATTGTTATCCTTGTCATTATACCATCTATTTGGTGAGGATCCATATTTTATCAGACACAGATACTTTTCATGTTATTCTTTAATCCTGTGACAAAAATATTATTTATCTCCATTTTACAGATGGGAAAATTTAAGTTTAGGAAGAAATAAATGTCCTAGTATCACACAGCAAGTGTGTACTAAACCTAGGAGTGAAACTCTTCCTGGTTGCAAAATATAAATTGCATTCAGTATGTATCATACATAGCATGATACAGGTATCATACATAGCTTCCTGTGTGAAGGCTTAGTCACCATAGATGTAGCAGTGTCATTGATTTCCTCCTGCTACTATGTAGGTCGGATCCATGTCCCCAGAGAGAGTGCTATTCAAAATATTTATCAACCGGTTGTTCCTGGGCACCACCCAATGTGAATGCATACTGCAGCCAATCAAAATGGACCCTGGCCATATTTTACTGGCATTCTAGCCATTCTGATGCACATTCGTTTAACATCAGACCTGGACCTACTCTGTAAACCTTGAAATGCATACAAAATTACATGTCCATGTGTGCATACATACGGTTGTGACCTGTGAAGAAGTTTGATTTTATTGGGTCATCGCTGAGATTTTTGACCTCTAAAAACAGAAAACTTCTGTTGTGTGATAGATGAAATAAATGGGTTTGACTAAAGAAGATATTTCTATTTAAGACACAGTGTCAAGACAAAAAAGAATTTCTGAGGTGAGAGGCATTTGTGGGCATTTGAAAGGTATTTGTGGGGCAGTGTGGCAGAAGAGAAGTGAAGACAGGCTGCAAAGTGGGAGATTCCTGTGTTTGGGGGCCAGAAAGATCATTCTTCGTTGGGTAGGGGCTGTACAATAAGAAGGAGCCTTGTTTTGGAGAGCTGTTTTGTTCTTTATGATTTTTCCAAAGCTGATTGAGAAGCAGGCTTCATTCTCTGCTCCTCAATTCTAAAGCCTCTGAGACTGTGAGGCTCATTTTTTTCTTCCTTTAATTAGTACATATTATTTCCTATTTTTATATATTTTTAACTTCTATAATCTAGCTGCTTTTTCCTCAGTGTAAACATTCTACAGGCGAAAATTTGTTTCTCAGATGTTGTAAAAATAGTTTTGGACTTACTATGTATATTTACTCTATAATTTGAGAAGTAGGCCGTTATATATCATTTCAAAAAATATTTATAAAAACATTATAAATAACTTCATGAAGTTCTCTGAATCAGTCCTCACATCAGGAAAAGTATTTTATATTAAAGTGTTAAATATTTGAAAATGAAATTAGCATATTTAACTTTATTTTCTTAAATAGAATGCTCCGCCCTCTAATGAAGTGGCATTTTCACACTCTGTTTGGTACATTGAGGAACGTTCCAGATTTTTCTTACTTAGCATCCTTGTTTGCTTACCATTTTCCTTGCATGCTGACTAAGGAATATATAGCTCTAGAAAAAAAATTACAGTACTTATTCCATGCGTGTTTCTCCTTGCTTCTGGCCCATATTAGTTCTGCTTTATCTGTGTTAGTAGTAGCAAAATGTTAAGTTGATAAAATGCTTCCACAAAGATGACATTTTATGCCAGTTGCAAACATTCATTTATATTTGAATCTTTATTTAATTAAAGCTGTATTCATATTACTTTCTCTAATATTTCCCAGAATTTTTAGATGCCAACAAAATATTATCTATTGTAAATAAAATTAAAGCTCATTTAAAAAACCTTAGATATATTAATGATGATGAAGTACTTAATATAAAGCTACCTGGTAAATGCTGATAAAATCTGATCAGGAATTGTTGCTCTTGAGAGTGTTGGCAGCCTCTGGTTTCACATTCATTAGGATCATAAAACCCTTTGATCAGTCCCTGTATGATGTTATCCTTTAGATGATTCTCAAATGTTAGTTGAGTATACATTTTAAAGATCCATTTACCATTTAAGTGAATTAGGGCTTGTTAGTCACCTCAGACTGCTAATAACAGAATACCATAAACTCGGTGGCTTAGAAACCACAGCAATTCTTTCTCAAAGTTCTGGAGGCTGGAACTTCAAGATCAAGGCGCCAGCAGATTAGGTGTCTGGTGAGGAGTTTCTCATAGATGGGCACCTTCTTTATGCATCCTCTTAGGTGGAAGAGGCAAGGCAGCTCTCTGGGGCCTCTTTTATAAGGGCCCTAATCCCATCCATGAGGGTTCTCCCCATGTGACCTAATCACTTCCCCAAGGCCCCCACCCTTAATGCTATCACATTAGGGATTAGGTTTCCATATATGAATTTTGGGGAGGTATACATACATTCAGAAAATAACAGGGCCCAAAACAACTTTTCTTACCAGGATACTTGTAGTATAAATGCACTACTGAAAAGATCATGTGGACTTGCTTTCTCTCCTACAGTAAGGTGTGAGATTGTATAGTCGGCTGGTGCTATGGCTTACAGATGCTGTCTACGTTTGGCCTCTTTCCCATCTCTCTCACTTTTTGCCACATACTATGATCTAGATGTTGTTCTTCTACCACAGAAATCCAGTGCTTTGATGCATTATCTGCAGTTCAATATATATAGTATATCCTCAGGCTGTATGACCTCTTAAAAACACAAATATATACAAAACAGGTAAAGGAACACCTTTAGTGGTTTACTATGATGACATTTTACCATCCGCTTCACACTTACATTTACTAATTTGACATCTACATATTTTCTGTTATGTGATAGGCATTGAGTAAGGTACTAGCAATGCTGTTGTGAACAGAAGAGACATGGCTCTTGCCCTCTGGAGGCCCATACCCTAGCACTGAAGACATTCAGTAGTTACTGCAGTAAAGCTGGGGGAAAGAAAACAGAAAGTTCTGGAGGAAATAAGCATAGGGGAGCCCAATGGAGTTTTTTGACTATAAGAAGTCTCACTGAGGATGTGACCTTTCAGTTGAGTAAACATTCTTAGCATTCTTAGGCTGAAGTAGGGGAGTTGTATCATGCAGAAGAAATAGTGTGAAGAGGTGAGAAGGAAAACAGAGCTCTCATAGTGCCATAGCTGGAGTCCTGCAAGTAAAGGGATGAATACCTACTGGATTTTAATTGCTTATAAGTATGCTAGTAAAGATACCTCTTAAGGATTATGGGATCCATAAGGCTCCATAGGGATGGGACAATCAAAGAATTCTCTTAATTTGCCTTTTTATTTAGTCAAATACTTTTAAATTGCAATGTGTTATTCAAAGTAATGGGCAGTTTTTATAATTTCTAGGAAAAGTTTTGAATGCAGATTTTCCCGATGACTCCACAATGCATATTTTATTATAATGTTTCTTTTCTCATTCGGTTCTCTCAGTGTTTTCAGTTTTTTCCAACTCTTTCTGTAGCTATTCTTGGCCATTGATTCCTGGGATGTGAAATTACGGTACAAGGTACTCATTTCTTTCACTACTTCTAGAGAAACATAGCAAAGAAGAGAAATAATGCTATTTCAGTATACCTACTGATTTTGAACCTTTGGGTGTTTAAGTTTCCCTTGATTTGTATTTTTAACTTATCTTTCGCACTCTTTAGCTCCTTTTTGCTAGAGAGCAATGAAAGGTGTCATATTTGGAAAGCCAAGGTTGAGTTGGTAGGCTAGCACCTTTTCGCTAACAGACTTTTCATGTTGTGTCTGGGAGAAAAGTCATTTGGCATTGAGTGTGTTAGGCAGGTAGTCACAGAGGCAGCGTACCTTGCCTTTGCAATTGAGTATGAACATTGTATAATTGATTTTGTTACAAATTTCACCAATATTATCTGACAGTAATTTCAATGTATGTCTTAGAATCCTTCTAGCTTTGAATAAATATCCATTTTATTGGTTTGGAAATCAATAATGTAAAAAGGAAAAGAACTGGGAGCTTATAATTGAGTGTGACACTACATTGGTGCAGATAATATCTGTTCTTGATTTCAGTTATTAAACATGTTATGTCGCAGTATGTACTGCAAGCAATCTACATTTAACTGAATAAATGCAAAGTGTGGTTCAGTGAGAGAATATGGGAAAGTGTAAAATGTAATATGAGGACAATATTAGATAAGGGAATGCTCATACTTCCTAGAAAAAAAAAAACAGGAAAATGAATTACAGCAGAAGAGGAGACTGTTGGTTGAACAGACACTGGGGCATAGAAGAGAAATATTTCTTGATAGATCCAGAGAAATTCAAGTTTTAACTCAACGTGGACCAAGAGTAGCTGCAAAAGCTCAAGAGAAATAAACATTTGGTAGCTGGTCTGCACGAGGCTTAAATGTGGATTGGAGCCTAGAGGAGAGGAGGGGCTTCTCACAATGAGAAATCTTGCTAAAAATGTGTATTTATTTAGTCTGTCAGTGAGAAAACTTGTGAAAATGTGTGACTTTGCTATTCCACAATGAACCATGGCAACATTGACCACATAATTTGACCTTTTCCTAAATAACGATAAAGTAAGTGAAGTAGGGTTGTGAAATCCATGGAAACCAATTAAGCCAGTTTTCGGCAGTCATGACTGAAGGATAAGTAACAATCCTTGAGGGCTTTAGAAAAACAAATTTCAGTATATTAATGCACCAGCTATTTTATGAGTTCAGAAATGACAAGGTACCACTGGCTAAGCCCTGATGCCACATCCACATGCAGAACTCTGTTTAGAACTGCTTCCCATTGGGAATGAGAATGAGAAGTCTGTGTCTCAGTCTTTGTTTCTGCAGTGATAAGCATCCATATAGCACAGCCATTGTTTCTACCTCTATCTCCCACTGTGCTTTTTCACAGTGTCAAAACGGTAAATAGGCACCCCAAAATATTATTATGTTAATCAAATTTGCATCCATGTGTCATATATGGAGTTGACCTGTTAGACATCATAATCTACAGAAGCCCTGCTTCTGTGGCTGCTAATTTTTAGGTGAAGCTGTTTCTGGCAATTAAACATCATCCATATCTTATAGATCCGACGATTTTCATAGCAGGTAGTATCTCTGACAATTCTCTAACTGTTTTAAATACAGCAATTCATCCTGCAACTGTAATGGAGTCACAAACCTAGACAAGACATGTCTTAGCTGTCAAACAGCCATTTACACCTTCATTCAACACATATTTATTGAGTACCTGCCATGTATCATCTTTAAATGTGAGTTGTGCCTCTGTTTGAAAATTGCCACCAGCTCTACCAGGTTCAATAATTGACTCTTTTATGACTTTGACCATGGTATGTTACCAGAAATAGAAGATGTTTTGCACAGTGACTGCTATTTGTTTGTGTATAAATGACAGGTTGTGAGTCATTGGGTGGGTAGAGACAAGAAAAGAGGTATAGGATCCTTTCCCCAGATTTCCACAGGGGTAATTGTGCTCTAATCCTTTCTTCTAATCCTCCCTAGAATTCCTGAAACTGAAACAGTGTTTTATTTCTTTCAGCTCAAGTCTTTTGTAGGGAAAAAAAAATATTGTCCCTAATAAAGGAAGATATGATGATAATATTTATATGTTGCAAGCAAATAGAACAAAGTTCTGCGCCAGTGAAGAACTCAAAGGAAAACAAAAGATCGAGAGCAGCGCCTCCTTGAGAATGTAAGGGGGCTGTGTTTCTCCCTCTGAGGTGCGGTGCCGCCCGTGGACTCACATGCAGTTATTCGTGGAGCTCCAGGGCTGGATTCTGAAGCATGTGGAGACAGTCCCTATGGGCTGTATTTAGGGATGTGCTACACGATGTTGGCAGCGTTTTTCCCGTTTCTATGTTTGCTAACTGTTAGTGTCATTCTTATTAAATCAGAACTGAGGACTATGTGTCACATTCCCACAGGACAGCTGGCAGGTTGGAAGGTGGCATTTGAGAGAATTCCTCACTTTCTATAATAATCGTACTTGATGCCGGCAGAGCTTCCTGTGCAAGCATTTGGCACCACTGACCCTCGCTTCCTCTCTAGGCTCCCCCTTTCTGAGACTTCCCTGACTTCTTTGACACTTGACTGAGGGATTTCGTTCCTTCTTAGTCATTCTTCCATGACTAACCCTGATTCATTGCTCTGGCTGACTTGCCATGCTCCTCAGCACCCTAACCGTGGATGGTCCCGAATGTTACTTCTTGGCCTCTGTCTTTTCCTTCTTGAAACTCTCCTATCTAGTTGTCTCATACTCCCTCAGAGTGAAATAGACTTATCTGCAGATTCTCCTCACCTCTTTATTTTTAATCCTGTGGCACTTTCTTGGATGTTAGACGGTTCTCACTTGCTTGTGATAAGTGTTCATCTTTATGCTCCCCAGACACCTCGAATTCAATGTCTCCCAGCCACACCCACAATCTCAACGTTCATGCTCCATTCACCCAGCCACAGAGCTTGCGGTTATGTTTGATTGTCTCCCTTTTCAATTGCATTTCAGATCAGATTCCCTGCTTAATGGGCTTTTCTTGCTTAATGTCTGCTGTTATTCATCCCTGGCTTAGGCTCTTTACAACTTTGTACTTAATGTAGGGTATTGAACCCCCAACCTCACTGATTAAAACCCTGCTCTGTCCCTTTCCCAGCGAGGGAAAGACAGATCCCACTGGGTTTTTGTAGAGGAAATTTTAAGTAGAGAATTCATTGCACAGAGTTAGGAAACTGAAAAGCAAAAATGAAATATTAAGGGAATTGAGAGATGGTAACAGCAAGAAGCTCCCACCAGCCCTGGTGTTAGTGAAAGAAGGTGGAAGAAAGTAGGTTTATCAGAACCTGAAAGCTCACAGATGGAACTTTTCTCGGAGCTGGGGTTTGGATCATCAAAATGACATGATGAGGCTAGTTCTTCTTGCTTAAAACAAACTAGAGGCTGGAAACAACAGCTGGTGCTTGGACAAAGTGCTGCTTCTGGGAGAAGCAATTGTTGCTTGGGTGGTGCGCTGCTGCCAGAATGATACTTACAGGGCAGTCAAGTCAACGGGAAGAAGGAAGTCCCTTCTTCCTTTGTCTTGTTTTCCAGTCTCCCTCTAGTGCCTCCTCTTGGTATAGGCTAACAAGAAACTAGCTGTTAAGAGTTTTGAGTAATTTAATGTCAAATCCCAACCAAAACATTAGAGAATGGAATACAATGGTAAGTTTTGATGTTAGAAACAATATTTATGTAATTCATATCGACCAACCCTTTGGCCACACTGAGCATGTCTTTTGAGAACGTATACTGTTTTGCACATACTCGAACTTCCTTTTCATAACAGTAAATACTCCATGGGTATAACTAGTAAAAACATAACTATTCATTCAAAGAGACTCTCTTGGCCTCTCCTAAACAATGGAAGATACGATTTCCAACCATCGTACTATCCATGTCTAAAAGATATTAATTTATCTTGTAGTTTCTTCTTAATTTCAACAGAATCTTATAACCTAAAGAATAACTTAAATGATAAAGTTAACCACAAATTTACAAACATATAACTAACTAGTGGCAGTAAAGAAGAAGTGAAATATTAGTTACTATATACATACATGTATTTACACTGTATTCATATGACTGATACGTTTATATTTGTTTATAACATGTTTTCTATGGTTCATCTTCTACTACCTTTTCCCTCAACTGTAATCTGTTTGGAGGTTGCCTTTTTTTTTTCCATTGTGTAATGTGACCCAAATCTTCATTCCTGAAAGCTCTAAATACCCAACAGTTTAATCTTTATTGGTTGCCATAGTATTCATTAACTTGTACTTTTGGACATGGAAATACCATGAGGTGCCACAAGAATTCCCCTGTACATGAGATCCATTTCTCTCGCTCACTATTGTGTAGTAGCAATTCAGTTTTCCCCCTAGAAATTATGACCAGTATCCCAGGCAACATAGTATCCCTCTTTTTTTTCTTGTTACTTCAATGTTTAAGGAACTGCAAATGGGCAGGTGCCAGTCTCAACTTTTTTTTTTTTGAACTATTTTTGTTTCTCCTGGTGGAAACCTTGCCCTCTTGGGTACAAAGACATTTAATCGAGCAGAGCCCAGAGTTGAGAAGACAGGAATGAAACATTCTGTGCTGGGTTATTAGATGTAGTCGTGAAAGTGGCCACTCCCACATCATCCACTTGATTCTGCAGGTGTGTTTTCTGGCAGTGAGAGAAGCAGCACTGTATATTGGTTGCTGGATCAGAGCATACATAAGAGTTCAAATATATATCAGAGATAGATCGATCGATAGATCAATAGATAGATAGATCGATAGATCAGATTGAGCCCCAGGCTATCCAAATGTTGTCACCTGGTGACACCACCACTAAGGCTTTTCTAGGTCAATCAACAGTCCATCAGCCCAGCTGCTTCTGGAAGACTTGGTAATAGGAGAAAAGCCAATGGACATGACCCCATTGCCATACTTCTTTTGCAGCACAATGAGTTCGTTGTTCTGAAGCATGTGTGTGAGCACCATATTGTGACTAGGACATTCTATAAACCTGTGGACAATGATTTTTCTAGAGACGAGGCAGACAGGAGCAGTGAATCCATACCCAAAATAAATGGCTTCCAGCGAGGACTCTTTGCTGCCTCCTGCATAATGTAAGGGTCCAAAGTAGCCAACCCGCTCCTAAGGGACCCGTTCTGGGAGAATTGTGCCCTGTTCCATGCTGAGCACTCATTTCTGCTGCAGGAGATGTGCACCCAGGAGTGTTGGTAGCAGATCAGCCTTGGCGAGAGGAGGTTGCATGCTGTCTGGTAAATAGGAGAGGCTGAGGCAAGAGGCTCTGTGACATTCACATAGCAAGTCGTCTTGTTGGCCTGGTGACTGACAGCCTCCTCTGCAGTGAACCCCCTTTAGTGAGCATTTCTATGGCGTGCCGATATCTTTACACTCAAGATTCAGTTTTGAGGATTCAGTAAGAGCAATTTATTTTCAGCCTTCTAATCCCATTCTTTCCAAGCCCCTTACATTCCAACCAGACCCTTAATGATCACCAAATAATCACTGTTTCCTATACTTCTGTCTCAATCTTGACCAAGTAAATAACCACATGCTGCATCAACCAATGTTTTAGTGACAGAATATTGTACTACCTCATCTGTAAATAAGGCCTGAGGTTTTGTATTCCATGGCATTTGGTCAAAACTCTCTGTCCTAGGAGTCCACAGGTATGAACTGAGCCAGCAGAGATGCAGCAGGTCAGCTGTCATCCCCTTCTTCATGGCCATCCCACATGGTCTCTTTATGTTCATAGAATTAGGTGTTTAGTCTGTATCAGGACCCAGCAGCTATCCATAACAGAACCGCTGTTTGTCATAGACATTGACATATAATTATATCTGTTGGATCATAAGGCCCTTGTCATAAGGCAAAGCAGCTTACCCTGCTATCTGAATCAGCCGCAGTCCTCTCTTGCTCAAGACTCCAATCAAAACTGGTAGTCTTACACATTTCTTGATAAATGGGTGAAAGCAGTACAAGTGACATATAAGCCCAAAGAGGCCCATCAAGTACTATCCTTCTTTTTTAGTGGTAAGCACATTGCAAGTTCCAGAAACTTGCCTTTTAACTTGGTGGGTATATTCTCACATGCTCAGAACCAACCATTCAACCCCAAGAACTTCACTAAAATTATGGTCCCTAAATTTTCATGGGCTTTATTTTCCACCAGTTGGCGTATATCTTATTCAGACATTTAAGGTATTTGCTATTTTCTGTTTATCTGATCTGTGTGGTACATATTGTCAGTATGGTTAGTTTGAGGTAAACATGATTGACATTTCTGCAAATGTAGTCAGGACAAAGAGCAGGCAAGTTGACATCACCCAGAGAAAAGGGAAGGTGCTATGTGGACCCAACCAAGCAAAAGCAAATGGCTTTTGGTGGTCCTTGAAAGTTGCTATAAATTAATTTGCCTGATCAAAAGGTGTAAACTGCCAGATGCCAGGAGCTGTGTTTATTTGTTCCCGTGAAAATATCGTATCTGGAAGAGCAGCTGCAATTGAAATCACAAGCTAAATAAATTTATGGTAATTCACAATTATTCTCTATGTCCAACTAGTTTGTGCATGGGCCAAACGGGTGAGTTAAATGAGTATGGAGTAAGTAGATGAGACTTGTCATTTTAAAATCTTTGACAGAAATATTAATCGTAGCCCTTCCGCCAGCAATATTAACATCCTGTGGCAGGAAGGTGATACCTTAGAGGCCTCGTGGCTCTGGTTTAGTATTGCTCACACCAAGGGGGAGAGAGACATGCAGGAATTCTGCCAGGTGCTGAAAATGTCTATTGCAATTACATATTCAGAAAGTAGAAAAATAACCAAGTGATGCATTTCTGAATCTTCTGGAATCTCTGTGAAACAGACATGGGCCTCATCCATTTATCACCTTATCACCACAAGCCTCCACTTGAGTGACCAAAATGGAGTTTTAGTTACCATGAACTGGTTGCAGTTCAGAGCCGATAATCCTGAGCAGAAATGTGTTTTTCCCTTACTCCAGCTCACAGTTGTCCTATTAGGTAAAAGTCCTTGCAGTACTTACCAATGATGATAGAAATGATGATGACAAGGACTATGGGGTTCAATGTGTAGAAGTTTAGTGACAGAAAATCATAAACTCAGGATCAACACTGTGGGAGGATGAAGCAGGTGAACTGCTTGAGCCCAGGAGTTCCATAACAGCCTCGGCAACAGGGTGAAACCTTGTCTCTGCAAAAAAAAATAAAAATTAGCTGACTGTGGTAGTGTGTGCTTGTGGTCCCAGTTACTTGCTGATGTGGGAGCATCACTGGAGCCTGAGAAGTTGAGCCTGCAGTGAGCCATAGTCTCGCCACTGCACTCCAGTCTGGGTGACAGAGGAAGACCCTGACTGAAATAGCAACAAGAACAACAACAACAAAACAGAGAACTTCTATTTTGGCCTGAAAAACTAAAAAGATAATAATAACTTTCTCCCCTCTTAGTCATAGGGCTGACTTGCAGAAAATAAGATCCAAAATGTTACAGAATTACAATTAAGTTCAAGAACCTTCAAGCAGCCCTGTGTGTGAAAGTTAGAGGAGTGATTGGCAAGACATTGGACCCTGAGACTGGAGTGGATCATCTAAATAGATTCAGACAAAGCTGATTTTGAATTTCCAAATCTCTCTGATTCTCCCCTCCCAGAGAAAGCAGCCCCTCTCCCTTCCTTCAAGCCTTCTTGCCTAAAGACCTGCTTGCTACTGTCTCCTTAGAGGGGCAAGAAAAACTGTTCTTGGAAATGGCAAAAGAAGCCAGAGGTGGGAAACCACAGTTGCTTGTGGGACAGTGTGCCACTGCTGCAGAACTTGTTTTCATGTGATTTTGCTGACACAGACAGCAAGCAGACAGGAATAGGGATGTTTCCTTGCCTCTTCTCCTGCATTGTGAATTCCTGCCTCCTGTTGACAGGAGCTCACCAAATCCAGCTGGCAACAAATTTTGGGAAAAGTAGTTGGCATAGTTGTGTCTACAGCATCCAGAGCAGAGTGTTGAAGAGTTTGGAGGTGAGAGAAAATGTCGGAATACCTGACAGCCCTGCACAGCCTTCAAGGCAAAACACAGGTTGGCAGCTTATTCACAGTACTTTCCCTGATCATCCCGAGGTCCCTTGATTTAAAGCCCTGTAGACTTTGTGCCAATTGTAGGATTACCGAGCACTTCCTGTAGTGCTCTGGAATAAAGTCTGTCATGTTTTCTCATAACTAATAAGGTATCTTCAGTTCCTTTCTAAGAAGAAGTGTGCTTTTTCTTTGGGTCTACCAGCATCCACAGCAACTTGTTAAAGGAAATCTTTGAAGGTATCTATTCTGAAGTAGAAATCCACCCTCACTTACTACTATAATATCTATCTGGTTAGTTCACTTCCCTGTGCTTATTCCATAACCAATAGGCATACCTCATTTCAACCAGCCATTTTGAACATGTATGCTGTTGGTCACAAATGCAATGGGATGACCTGCGGATGTGGCCAGATGAGTTATTATCATAATTAGAAAAGCAAGTCTGTGTGTCCTCCAGACAGGCTGCACGACAAGGAAGACATCATCATCTTTGTGTTCAAAGGCCAGGGCACCTCCACACCCATGTTGCTAATGTCCAGTGTTGCTTATAGGAGTTCCGAGTTATTCAGAATCGTAAGCTTTTTCACTTTTTTGCAATGCACTGGTTGCCTTGTAAGTGAAAGCAAATATTAAATACTCTTTTGGTTGTGGCTGGTTATTTGGCTGTAAAAGAGTACATGTTAACGTTGCTGATTTTATTAACTCGTCATTGGGCATTTCAGGGTTAGAACTCCAGGCCCTTTGCTTGGCATTGCCTGAGCAGCCACAGCTTCATGTATACCTGCCATGTGTCTGTAAAAATGAAGTAAATGCATTCATGTATAGTATTGAAAATTATGGGAAGCATTTAATTTTTAAAATGTAGTATGCTCTAAGCTGAAATGTTTACTTCTTTTTAGTGTCACCTTACTCTTTTTTTTTTTTTTTTTTTGAGATGGTGTCTCACTTTGCGGCGCAGGCTGGAGTGCAGTGGCGTCATCTTGGCTCACTGCAAGTTCTGCCTCCCAGGTTCACACCAATATCCTGCCTCAGCCTACTGAGTAGCTGGGACTACAAGCACCGGCCACCATGCTTGGCTAATTTTGTTTGTTTGTTTGTTTGTATTTTTAGTGGAGACAGGGTTTCACCATGTTAGCCAGGATGGTCTTGATCTCCTGACCTCATGATCCACCCTCCTCAGCCTCCCAAAGTGCTGGGATTACAGGCGTGAGCCACCGCGCCCGGCCTGACCATACTCATTTTTAGAATTTGAAATGTAAATGAAAATGTTTCACTCTTGTCACCCAGGCTGGAGTGCAATGGTGTGATCTTGGCTCACTGCAAACTCTGCCTCCCAGGTTCAAGCAATTCTCCTGCCCCAGCCTCCCAAGTAGCTGTGATTACAGGTGTGCGCCACCACGCCTGGCTAACTTTGTACTTTTAATAGAGACAGGGTTTCCCCATGTTGGCCAGGCTGCTCATGAATTCCTGACCTCAAGTGATCCACCCACCTCAGCCTCCCAAAGTGCTGGGATTACATGCATGAGCCACCGCATTGGCCTGAAAATGTTTACTTTAGAATATTTGATTTTCATCAGTTGCATTCACTCAGATGTTTCTCTCCGCACATAGAGGTAAAAGGCTTGTCCTCAAACCTGGCTCCTGAAAGAATGGAGCCTGCAACCTGTGTTGGGATTCTGTCTTGAGGCCATTGTTCATGCAGAACTGCATTAGTGTGAATGAATCAAGCTGCAGTGGAGAAGGAAATCAGCAGGTTCTGACACAATCTCAAGAGCTGGTCGGAGCATAGGAGGTACCGAGCAGCCTTTACGGGGACGTGGTCTGTACCTTCATCCCGATTTTCCCCACCTGCCGAGGGAGACTTGGCTTGGAAATGCATAGATCTTTCTCGCAGTCTCATTCAATTTCACTTTTACTCTAGTTCACATGGCCGGGGTGCAGGGAAAGGGCCACAGTGTGGGGTCTGTGATTAAGCCTCCCCAAGGCTTAGGCCCTTAGGCAAAGCCTACGCCTAGTAGACTGCAAGCATATGTCAGACTGCCTGGGTATCTCATCCTAAACATGACTCCTACTTGGTATCACATACCTTTCTCTAGAATTGTCTGATGCAAAACCATTTACGTGCCAGCACAACGAGATTTAAAATCATTCTTCATTATCTATTTTAAGCCCCACCTTCTCTCCCTTCCCACTTTTAGAAGCTTTTTCTTTCCCTGCTTTGTGTTTATGATTTAAAGTAGTTTTTATATCATCATGAATTACAGCTGCTTTCCCACAGTGATTTACATTTTTATGTGTTACTCAGAAACCATCCTGGACAGTTTGATAAAACATACTTCATTGAGCTGAAACTCTGCCTTCTGTCCTGTTGTCTTATGAACTTTGGAATGGGTGCTGTCATTCAGTTAAAAATCCTTCAGTTCCTCTGCAATATAAGCAGACTAAAACACACATCCTTTATTTGTTATTATTTGATCTTTGCAGTCTGGTGCAAAGTATTCCTTTCCAACATTTGCCCACATTTCAACTCCATCACTCAACTCAAAACTCCCCTATGTTCTCCACCCCTCTAAATTCCTTTAATGCCTGTGCATATCTCTGCAATTTCACTTACTCTAGTGTATTGCTGTTCTGTATTTCCTATTCTCTGCCTGTCTAGACTGTGAGCAGCTGACATAGAGCTATTTGTTTTATCTCTGAACCTGCTGTGACTTATGGTAGTGACAGGCACACAGTACACGCTCAGTCTAAATGTGCAGTGTGAATGTATACAGGATCTAATGAACACATGTGCTCTCGTCCCTTAAGATACAGTAAATGATTATCAGATTGGATTGCAGCCTATTGAAAAGGGCATGACAAAAACCCCGTGAGGCCAGGGCTCAGCCATCTTCTTTTTCTTACACACCTCTTTATGATATATCTTCCCTTTCCTAGAGAACTGTTTCATGCCAGAATCATAATGCAGAAATTGATCAGCAATTGAAACCCAAATCTGCCACTAAGCCAGTGAGATTTGGGGCACTCAAGTAGGAATTGTTTGCATGTTGTGATCAATGGATCGCTTGTTGACTTTTCTGTGGATTCAATTAAATAAGTCACATTGTACAAGATCCTCATGTGGCCTGCAGTTTATTAATCAAATTAGACACCTTGGAATGGATTTTAAAAGCTTGTTAAATCAAGTAAATTGAAATATTTGGTGATTATTCTTAATGATTGTATATCTATACCCCCTGCTCAAGGGTAATGTGTCAGCCCATGAAGTTTGCTGAAGGGTAAATTTGATCTACAAATAAGGAGGGATTCTTATTTTTCTGAATTCCTATCTCTGTATTTTAAAGTATGAAGAGTGGGCAGTGGCCCTGTAAATTGTGAGGTAGCTTTTTATAGACACGGGAAGTAAAACATCTCTGAATTCCCAGTGGAAAAAAGAAGCTGTGGAGAGTGTATTTTAAACTCTAAAATAAATGGATAACTCAGATAAATCCTCTTAGCTAGTGCTATTGATGTATGCAGCACCAAACGATATTTGGCCCTAGCAAGATTAATCTACTACCAGTTACAGCTGGGAAGTAGTGGGTCTACTTCAGATGCCCACTTTTATCTAGCTCCGGAAGCCATCTTGACCCATATGGGCTCCTGCCAGCTGGTTTTTTCATGGATTTATATGATCCTCTGAATACTCAAGGCCCCTGATTTGGACAGAGTTCATGACAAACACCCCTTGCTTTCCTTCTCTCAAAGTCATCTCTCAGATAACACTTGGGAAATATTTTAAAATCTCATTTGACTTTTTAATAACAACTACGCTGTCCTGGGGTAACTACCAGTCCTGGGATAATTAAGAGTCCAATATTTTAAGCAAAAGGAGTATTTGATTTTCAGACATAAATGAAAGATCGGGAGTGAAAATTGTGTACATATATACATATACATAAGCATAACTCTTGCAAATCCTATAACACGTGTACTACACACCCCTCTTCCTTCATTGACCACAGTGCTTATTTCCAACAGGTGGAGGGTAATTTAACTGATGTGAAACACTTAAGAAGATTCTCTGTTCATGTCTGGTTTAATAGCATAAATTCTGATAAATGGCATCCTGGATCATAATGTTGACTCTATGGGAAAGGAGACATTACCTTCTAATGAAAAATCTGCCATGAATGAATCATTCATAATTTGTTGAATAATCATTTACACTTGGATGCATTTTACAGTGTGCAGCAGAATGTAATCATGCTTGATGACCTTTTTCTTTTAGATCGGGTCTTTCTAAGTGTAGCCTCTGCTCAGCAAAGACATGATATTTCATACGGCTTAACCCATAGAAATGGTCAGTTACATAAGGCACAGCTTCATCTCATCCTTTTATAGGATGATGTCAGATCATTTGTCCAAAATTTCTGTAGGATTTGTGTCACATGAACTTTAAGCCTGGTTTCCTGAAAGCCTGCTTCCATTTTGATGAAAATGAAAGTGTTACCTTGATTTTAAATGATGACATCGGTGAATCAGTTCTCTGAGAGGCAGATATATGCAGGACATCACGGTGTGTTTTCTTTTCTCTAAGACAGGCTCTTCCTCAGTTCTGCAGGGTGGAGTGCAGTGGCGCGACCATGGCTCACGGCGGCCTTGACCTCCCCACCTCAGCCTCCCGAGTGACTGGCACCACAGGTGTGCACTATGATACTCAGATTTTTTTTTTAATTTTGTAAAGATGGGGGTCTCACTATGTTTCTGAGGCTGGTCTTGAACTCTGGGGTTCAAGTGATCCTCCTGTCTTAGCTCAAGTGATCCTCCTGTCTTAGCCTTCCAAAGTGCTGGGATTATACACACGAGCCACTGTGTTTGGCCTAGGACATTATCTAAAGTGTGATGGAAGACCTAATTACTATCCTCAAAGTGCTTACAATTCAGGCTGGGGAGCGCATATCCAAAGCAAGCTTTATGTTTCTGTGATGACAAGCACTTCTAGAAGACACTGTGATGGGCCAAATAAGGCAAAAAAAAAAAAAAACTTCATTTTTTTTTTTTGTGACTTTTTGTGTTATTTTATCTTTTTTAATATGTGGTATTTTAATGAGAATCTTCAAAATGGTATGAGAAACTTAGGTATTCGTGTAAAAAAAAAAAGTCCTAGTAATTGTATAGACACAAATACCTATAAAATATTATCCGTTTCATAGCAAATCCTTTCAAAAAAAATTTAGACTGGGACATCCTTTTCCACATGAAGAGGTCTGGTCTTTAAGAATGTTACCACAATGTTTAGCATGAAGTTGGATTTGTAAATGGATTTTGAATGTCAAGTGTTGTTTGAAGAATGCAAATATCATTCGCGTTTTCACATCCCTCTTCAAATTTTCCAGTGTGGAAATGTGCTCTCTGTATTAGCCCAGTATGTTTGTAGATAAGTCTTGAGAGTGTTGAATGGAGATAAACAATTTGGCTTAAAAATCAGAAAATTGGTTTAGATGCATAGGTCTTTCTGGTCATGTCTTGGCTACTGATATTCTGGATGACTTCAATGGCTCATTTTGATTCTCTGTATCTGGAACACAGTTTCTGCTTTCAGCGACATTGGAAAGAACTTTGGATTCAACAATTAGTGGTAGAATTCTGTTGAGTTATGGAAGCAAGACTGGGAGGCCCCAGGGCAACAAATTCAAGGTGGAAAATCCAGCTACTCAGAGGCTTGGCATACTGAAAAATGATTTAATTCAATCATCAGAAACTTCCTCTTGTTTAGTTTCTCTCTCTCTCCAGGAAAATTTTTCTCCACCTTTTTTTTTTCTTTTTAATTGCGAGACTATAGAAAACTTGAAAGCCTAGTACAGTACCACAGTCATTTACTCTATGCACTATTTCTTTATATTTTGACCCACTTACCTTCCTTGTCACACACAAATACCCATGCTACACACACCCTACACTCACATGAAACGTGATACATGTGTGTATATATGTGAGTGTGCACATCCGTGTGTGTGTGTGTTGGTGGATTTGTTTGAAAATTGTAGCATGCATCTCTTAAGTGAAAAGTCATCCTGCCCCATCACCATGCTTGTACATTGACTCAGTGATATTATTTCATGGGCAGCCCTTGTGCACATCTTCCCATCCATCTCCGAATGTCTTCTGTGGACATCTATTTTTCTTCTCCCAGTTAAGGCGAAGCTCACACGTTGCATTTGGCGGTCTGGTCATGTCAGCCACAACTTTCTGCCACTTTTTGTCTGTCCCTTCTCTGATATATTTAAAGATGTCAGGCCAGTCCTGTTTTGGGATGTCCCACAATCTGGATTTGTCCTGCTGTTTTCTTCATGGTATGTCCAGGTGAAGCATGTGTGGCAAGACCGTTTCCTAGAGGGTGTGTACTTTACATTACATCCCATCAGCAGCACAGAACACCAGCTCATCTGGTGGCATTTGTGATCCCCACTAGCTTCCGATCTGATGAAGTCTCTCCCTTGTGAGTTTCATACTGGCAGTGACGTCGCCCCTGTTTCAAGGATGCCTTTTTCTTAGGTAATTAGTAAATAAGATGTGGGGAACTGCTTTCAGACCATGTCAAGATCCTATTCTTCAATAGTCTCTTTAAGGATTTGTCTATATTTCTGCCCAAATAAATAATTGTATTTGTGATTTCCAAAAACAGAAAGATTTATAATTATATTTTTTGTTTACATTTACCATTTAGCATTCTTCTTTAAAGAAGAGTTTGAGCAAAACGAACCCTTTTAAATCAGCTCCTACATAGTTTTGATATGTCTACACTGGTCTTTGAGTCCTTGCTTTTTGGCACAGAAGTTCCAGGTTCATCTTCTATTTACCAAACCCTAGAATCTGGCTGTTAGGTGTAGACATAATTGTTACTACCGATGTCTTTGCTTCTAGACCATTTTACTGTATGGTAGAGTATGTGTGTGTGTGTATGTGCATTAATGAGTTCATTCATATAACTTCAATAATACCATAGAATTTTCTATTGCCTTTCCCCATTCAGTATTCGTATCTACCTTTTCCCATAGTGAGAACCCACATTACCATAAACATCAATATATCAATTTATTTATTTTATCCTATAGTACACACACACAGTACATTCAAAAGAATTTTGAAATTGATTAAGACTCAAACTGTTGCAAACAACAAACTTATGAACAGAATTCAACACAGTGTTCAGTAAAACACAGGATTTATGTTAATATTTCTAGACAGTGTTTGCTAAATGATTCATGGTATGTAATTGGCATATGATGTTAATTGAATTTGACAAGTGAAACAATGCCTAATTTAAGCTTGGGGATATTGTATATGCTTCAGATCCTGAATAATGTGCAATATACACCTACAACAACGGTACCAGGAAACAGTTTGACTCATAAACAGCTGAGAATGTGGTAAATAAAATAAAAAGCAATTTTTTGTGTAAGTGCTCATTGGATGTTGGAAAGTGTTTAAGGGATAGCATCTGTAGAGAGGAAGAGCTTGGCCAAGACAGCTCCTGTATTAATATATCAGACTATAAATAACAGAGGAGTGCACACTTTAACTCCTAACTTCTCACTAAGAACTGGTGAAAACTGCAAACACATAAACAGATGCCCTATTCCTGCCCAGCTCATGGAGTCAACTCTGTTTGCTCATCTGTAGCTCTCCTTCCCTTGTCCGGGATCTGAGGAGCCATAGCCGGTCCCTGTATCATCCCTACCCCTCGTTGTCCTTGCCAGAGTTGCCTTGCGTCCTCACTCATTGTTACTTGTATTACGTCCTGAATTTCTGCATATACAGTGTTTCATCATTGACTATGACTAAGTCAGTTATATTTTCCAGTGAATTTTATAGGGGATCGACTTCCTGAATACGGCTTTTATCTTTCTTTGTGTATTCTTACAACCTTGCAACTTTCTTTGTCTCACTAATGTAGGAGGTGGAGGTCGACTCTGGAGGCAGGGCTCAGGCAGTGGACCAAATTGAGGACTAGCTAAAAGAGGGCTGGGCTGGAAGCAGCTTTCCATATGACACACCCACCTGGGTGTCATGTCAGTTTCCCGTTGCCATGGCAATACCTGGACGTGACTGCCCCTTTTCATGGCAACAACCTGGTGACCTTTTTCTAGAAATTTCTGCATAATCCACCCCCTGAAATTAAAAGTGGGTATAAATATGGCTTCAGTGCTGTCTCTGAGCTGCTGCCCTGGCACACTGCCTACGGGGTAGCGCTGCTGTTGCTGTACACGGCCACTTCAATAAACATTGCTTTTGAACACCACTTACTCGCCCTTCAGTTCCTTCCTGGGCAAAGTCAAGAACCCTCCTCAGCTAAGCCCCAGTTGTGGGGCTTACCTGTCCTGTGTCACTGCTACTACAGTTAGTAAGTTTGTTCCTGCGATGGTGATTAAATCTATCTAGTCCTACCCAGGACCATCTTGTGAAGACTGACTTCTCAACGGTGAATGCAGGAAAATCTCCGTCCTTCAGAAATAGGTCCTCTGTTCGCCGTTCTTTGTCACTGCACTCGGCATCTTTACTGGCTGCTGGGCCTATGTTTAACCCCTGTCACACCAACAATGTAATGACCTTTTTAATATTACATACGTGGTAGTTAGAGAACTTTAGAATTCAGTCTAATTATCTATTTTAAATACTCTGCAACTTGAGTTCCTGCTATATTTCAGCTTTTGTTGTTGTTTTCACAGTAGTTGGTAGGAAACACTGACATTTCATACAGTGTGCGATTTGCTAAGGAAAGGGTTTTTGAAAATTAGTTCAGACGAAATATGCATGATTATAGTAAATGCACACAGGATCTGGATGTAATGTGTGCATTTAGTGAAGTGAGCTGATTCCTAGTGCATTTAGTGAGGCTAGGTCACAGAAAGAAGCAGTTCTCCCATACGGAAGCTCCCAGAGGAATGGATTCAAAGGGCTGAGAAGGGCTGTGTCTTCTGGATTAAAGGCTTGCTTGTCTTTCTCTTTTGGCTTGGCATTGACATGTGGAACCTTTTGCACAGATTCCCAACATTAAGCATGACGGCAAATCCTCCCCGGTGAAGCCAGAGTGTGGGACGTTTGAAAACCAGGTTCATGTTTGGAACAAACTGAACATAGGTGTTCCCAAGCAAAGGCATTTGAAATATCCTTTCTTTTTTTTTGAGACGGAGTCTGGCTCTGTCGCCCAGACTGGAGTGCAGTGATGCAATCTTGGCTCACTGCAAGCTCCGCCTCCCGGATTCACCCCCATTCTCATGCCTCAGCCTCCTGAGTAGCTGGGACTACAGGCTCCTGCCACCACACCCGGCTAATTTTTTTGTAATTTTAGTAGAGATGGGGTTTCACCGTGTTAGCCAGGATGGTCTCAATCTCCTGACCTCGTGATCCGCCTGCCGCGGCCTTGCATCCATATGTAATAAGTAATATATTAAAGAAGTGCATAATATATATAAATATACATAATATGTACTTCCTTTCTTCTTCCCTTTCTTCATTCCTTCCTTCTTTCCTTTGCAAATGAATTTTGGGTTTGGAACTTAGATTCTATGTGGTTTTCATTTAGAGAAAAAGTCAAAGACTGATGTCTTTTTTTGACAAACTTGGGAGTAAGAAATGGGAAATGTTTATGGAAAAGCTGGACAGAATCTTTAGGATCTGGGGTTTGCCTGCCCTGGTACACCCATCTTTGTGATTTTCCTGATAACTTCACACACAGCTATGCCTGACACCTGGCTCACAGCAACAGGAAAAGAGAAAAATGAACAGGGTTGTTGAGGAGACACCTTAGCGATTTACCAGTAACAACAGCTGGGGTTAATAAAGGTGTGTACCATTAGCTGGGCATGGTGGTGGGTACCTGTAATCCCAGCTACTCAGGAGGCTGAAGCAGGATAATCACTTGAACCCATGAGGCGGAGGTTGCAGTGAGCCAAGATTGCGCCACTGCACTCCAGCCTGGGTGACAGACTAAGACTCTGTCTCAAAAAGAAAAAATAAAATAAATAAATAAATAAATAAAGGCGTGTACATCTCCTGGTCAGCGTTATAAAGTTACTGACTGGGCTGTGCTTTAATCTCCAAAATGACAAACTCTTCTGTTTTCTCTCATTTAAAAGATTAGTTATTTGCTTTATAAATTAACTGCTACGTGGTACAAGTTTTTATTCATTTAGTTATTTTGAGATGGAGTCTTGCTCTGTTGCTCAGGCTGGAGTACAGAGGTGCAATCTTGGCTCACTGCAACCTCTGCCTCCCACGTTCAAGCGATTCTCCTGCCTCAGCCTCCCGAGTAGCTGGGATTACAGGCGCCCGCCACCACGCCCGGCTAATTTTTGTATTTTTAGTAGAGACAGGCTTTCACCATGTTGTCCAGGATGGTCTCGAACTCCTGACCTCAAGTGATCCGCCCCCTTTGTCCTCCCAAAGTGCCAGGATTACAGGCCTGAGCCACTGAGCCCGGCCCTCAACCTTTTATTTTTAAGCAAGGAATCTCGGTACTCACTCAAGAGTTGCACCTGATGGGGGTTGTGAGAAACTGTTTAAATGAAAACTGTTCCCATTTTTTTCTTCTAAACCTATGCTCACCTCTGAGTGAGACTCTTGGAGCGTGGGGAATATGGATAGGTTGAGTGGCACCAAGCTCCTCGTGGGTATTGAAAGAGCAAATGCACGGGTAGCCTGAAGCTTTTGAACTGAGAAATTTCCCTACTCATAAGAATTCTGGAAAGTGAACAGTCAAGGCTGGACAGCAAGACCAAGCCCCTCACATTGCCTTTTTGCCCTTCTGGGCTAGTCAGTCAAGACTGGAGTGCAGACACCGTAACACCTGTGTCCAGAGTAACACAGGAAATGACTCTAGTTCAGTCCCCAGCACAAGGTCAGACATATGCCAGGGAAGGTGTTGGTTAGAGGCATGGAGCTCTATTTAGAATGTGAATGGTTTTCCTTTCCGTGAACGTGTTAAAGTTGTTCTGTGCTGCCACAATATTGCCTTGTGCAAATCTTCTACTGATTTGTGCAGAGTCCCAGAGGAAATGACGATAGAATGCTGCACTCCTCCTAAGTAAAATGAAGAAGTACATAAGAGAAACAGATTATTCAAAATGCTTTTAAAAATAAATATTCATAGAGTTGAAATGTTTAGGTGATTTCAACTGCTTGGTTGTATTACCATTTAAAATATCTTTAATTGTGGATATAATACATGCTTTCCTGTTTTCTTCATAAAACAAAAGAATTCACTCTCTCACTCCCTCAGTTCTGTTCCCCAGAGTCAGCCACTTGTACACGTTTCTCCACTTAGTTCTTTTGGGGATTATCATCATTGTGGAGCTATGCATTGATTTACCAACATTAAAAGATGCACATTTACCCCCCACCTTGAAAACCTAATAATTCGGCATTCTCTGCCTCTCCCAGCCTGTTCCCATTGTTAGTTAATTTATCCATCCTCTACCCATACTTCCAGGAGCTGTAATCATCAAGTGCATTGTTACTTTGAACGAAGTACTTTAACTTCGATGTATTCAACCGACTTTGATGGAACTTATCAACCAATCATTTTCTATCCACATTTTTCACAACTCTTTTCTCTCCTCCTAAATTCTGTCAGATGTGTAGTACAGTTACATTGACAAGGTTTATAAGATTGTATTATGTGGCTGGCAAGTATTCTGATTATTAGATCCATGAGAAAGAAATTATATTTGAAAGTCTGTACTACTCATTAATAATGTTCCAAACCTCAGAGTTTATAGGAGATATCAGTTACTAAAAAATCTTACCATATTTTAGTTTGTTTCATATTTGGTTCAAATGTATCCTCTACTTTTCTCAGAGAAATTGATTTTTATTTTTATTATTGTTGGAAAAACATATGCCTTTATGTTATAGTTAAGAATATCTGGGCCGGGTGTGGTGGCTAATGCCTGTAATCCCAGCACTTTGGGAGGCCAAGGTGGGCGGATCATGTAAGGACGGGAGTTTGAGATCAGCCTGGCCAACTCAGTGAAACCCCATCTCTACTAAAAATACAAAAATTAACCAGGTGGTGGCACACGCCTGTGGTCCCAGTTACTTCGGAGGCTGAGGCAAGAGAATCGCTTGAACCCAGGAAGTGGAGGTTGCAGTGAGCTGAAATCACACCATTGCACTCCAGCCTGGACAATAAGAGTGAGACTCTATCTTTAAAAAATGAATATTTATATTTGTAGAATTTGTTGTCATGTAATCTCCTTTCTCCTTGGAGGCATTATCTGTTCCTTCCACTCTTTATTATGATGCGATTTGGCTGTGTTTATAGCATTTCTCTCCCAATTTGAAGGCACTGCTCTTCTAAAACTTGGCACTGCCATTGAGAAGGTGAATTCGATTCTGGCATTTGTTTCATGTGTAGGTTTCAGGTGTTGTATTTCTTGTAAAACCTCTCGGATTTTCTATTCCCGTTTAGAGCCATAGAATATGTCAAAGGTGGGTTCTGTCTTCTTTTCGCTGCATAGCCTTTGGGCTGTTTTACTCTAATGGGTAACCAGTGCTTCTCACTTCACTATGATTTTACAAACACAGATACATAAGCTATGCCTCCATAGATTATGGCCAAACAATTGGTATTTTTATTTTTAAAATTATTTTTAATCTATTCAGTTTTTGAGTTCCTTATATATTTTGAATATTAACCTCTTATCAAATGTATGGTTGGCAAACATTTTCTCCCATTTCACAGGTTGTCTCTTCACTCTGTTGATTGTTTCGTGGCTGATACAGAAGTTCTTTAGTTTGATGCATTCCCATCTATTTTTCCTTTTGTTGCTTGTGCTTTTGGGGTCATATCAAAAAATTAACTGACCATATCAATACCATGCAGCTTTTCCTCTGTGTTTTCTTCTGCGAGCTTTACAGATTCAGTTCTTACATTTACAGCTTTAATCCATTTTGGGTTGATTTTTGTGTATCAGGTCAGATAAGGGTCTCATTTCCTTCTTCTGCTTGTGGATATCCAGTTGTTCCAACACCGCTTATGGAAGAGACCTACTTTCCCTGTTATGTATTCTTGGCGTCTTTGTCAAAAATCAATTGACTGTATATGTGTGGATTGATATCTGAGATCTAGAGATACTATAACTCTCTACATAGATCTACAGATCCATATAACTCTCTGTATCTCTAGAGATACTCTAACTATGTGGTATATATTTTAAGGCAGGTAGTGTGATGCCTCCAGCTTTATTTAAATAACTACTTTTGGGAGTAACTTGCTGCCATGATGCTCCATCATCCCGGAAAACTTTGCTGTGTATTTCCTAAAAATAAGACATTCTTCTACACAATTGGTCCATTCACCAAAATCAGGAACTCACATTGATACACTATTAGCATTTAATCCACAGGCCCAATGTAAGTTGGATCAATTATGGTCTTTTTAAAAATGTTTTTTATTATTCTAATTTTCTCTTTTTTAATTAATTTTAAGTTCCAGGGTCTATGTGCAGGATGTGCAGGTTTGTTACATAGGTAAACATGTGCCACGGTGGTTTGCTGCCCCATCAACCCATCACCTAGGTATTAAACCCAGCTTGCCTTCGTTGTTATTCCCGATGCTCTCCATCCCCCCCACCCATCCCCCAGTAGGCCCCAGCGTGTGTTGTTCCCCTCCCTGTGTCCCTATGTTCTCACTCTTCAGCTCCACTTATAAGTGAGAAGGTGCGGTGTTTCATTTTCTGTTCCTGCGTTAGTTATGCACCAGCTAAGACTATGCCTTGCATTTAGGTGCCACGTCTCTTTTGGTCCTGGCTAAATTTGCATATAGGCAAACAATGAAAGTACTGTCAATAATCAATAATTCCTGCATCTAGTTAGGTTAATTTAGACATGGTTTATAAAAACAATTACATTATTAATCTTAAAAGATAAGTAAAGCACTCATGAAAACAGGGAAACATATAAGTATTTTCTTCGACTGCTCATGCTGTATTCTGGAGACTACCTTTACCAGTTTTTGCACAAATATCTGAAAAACATATGCATGTATTTTATTTAAAAGATCCATGCCTTCTTAAAGCATGAAAGTTGGAAAGGTGGTTGTGGGTCCACCAAACTATAAAGCCCAATTTCTAGAAGAAATAGAGGGCATGGCCCACTGCTGATGAAGAACACACGGGGCAGGAACAATAGATCTAGGCATTTCTTATTGAAATCAGCACCATTTGCCATAGGCATTACGGAGCCCACAAGTTCAACGACTTGAAGAAATACACATTAAAGACGCTAAGAAGACAGAATTGCTTCCCTCATCCTCCCCTTTCCTGAAGTACCACAAGTTATTTACAGTGTAGTGTCCAACACCTGGGATGCATCATAAATTACACCTGTATACCATACCCATATTCTGCTAAACTTTCATCTTTCTGCAGCACTGATAGTGTTGACATTGGCCCATGAAAAACACAAAGGATGAGAGCCGAAGGCCCTGGGAAGGAATAGCTCCAATGCTTCCCTGGCAAAGCAGCAGGGCTATGGAGTACCCAGCTAGGCACAGACACAGCGGTATGCTGGAGATCATCTTTCTTAATTAAAAGTAATATAGTTACAAAGGTAGTCTCAACGGAGGGAGGGATACAAAAAGATTCACATAGTAATTTTTCTTGGCAAAATTCACCTTCTTCTTGGCCCCAGAATTATTTATATTTAGAATCTTACTTTGTGCCAGGAAAACCATAGGTAAACCTCAGCAGGAAATTTTTTTTTTAAGATGCCTTCTCAAATTTAGCTATACATCACCCATTTCTCCTTGATTTAACTAAATTTCTAAATTAAAACCAGCTATACACATCTAGATTTGCTCTGCACCTTGAAGATACATAAACACTTTATTTACAGCACCTACATTTTTTGACTCCAATAATGATGCAGCAGGCATTTGCCAGCACTGAGAGAACAAACTCACCAAGACTGTAAAATAAGAGGTTCCCAGACACTGACTGTTCTAATTACAGAGGAAACAAGAATCATGCATGGGTCAGAGGAAGACATCAAAGCACATCTCCTGTCCAGGGATAAACAATGAGGCTGCAATGGGCAGATGAGCCATGTGTGCACCTCTGAGGCTAAGAGCAGATCGGTGGGCCAGAGATCTCTAGTCATATCTGTGATCAGCCCGAAAAAGCAAGCACAGCGCACATGACTTCTGCCTGCCTTATGTCTGTCACCTCATATTGCTGTAGAATGAAATCTGTCTTTTATTATTTTCCCATACTTCTGTTGGATGTCATTATGGAGATGCGTGTTTAAACAGCATTGCCCACATAGAAAACTGCTTCTTCACATGTTAACAGCTCTCTTCCCTATTATATTGGCAGCTTCTACATAAGCCAGCAGCTGAAATTTTTGGTAGGCTTATTTTTACATTTTTTTGTTGTTGTTGTTTGCTTCTGATTAATGAATAAGAAGAGAAAAATTCACTGTCTCTTCAACAGATAAATTTATCATGAGCTCATTACAGATTTTATTTTTTGGCTTGCCAGTTTCTTAACTCATGGCACCAACATATAGAAGAAAGATTAGTTTATAGAAGAAAGATTAGTTTATGTAAGATTAGAGTGACATTTGGACATTTTTTCTCATGCAGATAGCAGATAGCAGTATAAAACATTTTAAACAGGAGCAACTGAGAGCTATTTTCTCCCTTCATCTGATATGCTGAAATATGTCCAAAGCAATCTTCTGTTCTCCAGCAGCTTCCACATCCAGCCAGTTTCTAGATTCAGCAGGGCATCAGCTTTCCTACAAATATACTTTAAATTGGTAACAGGTAAACAGGGAACTGTATGTGGCCTCCTAGCTTGAACACAGTACACACCACAAAGCTTCAAAACATCTTCAAGGCAGCTTATTATCTGAACCCTACAGAAGCTAAAGAGATTTCCGCTACATAGCTCCACCTTCGTCGTCAATTCAACACTACAGCCAAGGTCTCAGCATCTCAGCATTGCAAGCGACGGTCTACAACATCTAGCTCTTCCCACCCATAGTTGATGCCAAACATTTCTCTTTCAATATCCCTTTGCAGAGGGCTAGTCTGTCTCCACACTGTTTCCACACTTCTTAGAATGTGGATTTAAAACATTACTATAGGCCTGTATCCCTTATAGATATGTTTGATCATCACAAATGAATCTCCTGTCACTGATGGACATTTGGGTTGATTCCTAGTCTTTGCTATTGTGAATAGTGCCACAATAAACATATGTGTGCATGTGTCTTAATAGAAGCATGATTTATAATCCTTTGGGTATATACCCAGTAATAGGATGGCTGGATCAAATGGTATTTCCAGTTCTAGATCCTTGAGGAATCGCCATACTGTTTTCCACAATGGTTGAACTAGTTTACAGTCCCACCAACAGTGAAAAAGTGTTCCTATTTCTCCACATCCTCTCTAGCACCTGTTGTTTCCTAACTTTCTAATGATTGCCATTCTAACTGGTGTGAGATGGTATCTCATTGTGGTTTTGATTTGCATTTCTCTGATGGTGAGTGATGATGAGCATTTTTTCATGTGTCTGTTAGCTGCATAAATGTCTTCTTTTGAGAAGTGTCTGTTCATATCCTTTGCCCACTGGATTAAGAAAATGTGGCACATATACACCATGGAATACTATGCAGCCATAAAAAAGGATGAGTTTGTGTCCTTTGTAGGGACATAGATGCAGCTGGAAACCATCATTCTCAGCAAACTATCGCAAGAACAGGAAACCAACACTGCGTGTTCTCACTTATAGGTGGGAATTGAACAATGAGATCACTTGGACACAGAAAGGGGAACATCACACACTGGGGTCTATTGTGGGGTGTGGGGAGCGGGGAGGGATAGCATTAGGAGATATACCTAATGTAAATGACGAGTTAATGAGTGCAGCACACCAGCATGGCACATGTATGCATATGTAACAAACCTGCACATTGGGCACATGTACCCTAGAATATAAAGTATAATAAATTAAAAAAAAAAGAAATGAATCTCCTGTATTGGGCCAAAATTAGTCGTTTGGCAATTTATACACGTTCAACCTAGATTGACCCACAGGAGTCCGAGAGATTGAACATAGACATTTGTCTTCATGGAAACAACATAGTGCTCTGCCAGCTACATCAGTCAGCTACTCCTGCCAGATCCTCCTTCTGTTTCAGGCTAAACCCTGGCAGTGGAACATGTGAGTTGGAGATTTCTTTTTATTTATTTATTTTTGTTTTGTTTTCTTGAGATGGAGTTTTGCTCTGTTGCCCAGGCTGGAGTGCAATGGTATAATCTCAACTGACTGCAACCTCTTCCTCCCAAGTTCAAGCAATTCTCCTGCCTCAGCATCCCAAGTAGCTGGGATTACAGGCATGCACTACCACGCCTGGCTAATTTTTGTATTTTTAGTAGAGTTGGGGTTTCACCATGTTGGCAGGCTGGTCTTGAACTCCTGACCTCAAGTGATCCATCCGCCTCGGCCTCCCAAAGTACTGGGATTTGAAGATTTCTCAGCAATATGATCTTGAAGGGTGCCATTTTGTATCAGTGTTTGATTTAGTCTGAAGGAGGGAAATCTTGCTATAACACTTTGCAAAACAGGCTTTGAGAAAGAAAGAAATAGTACACAAAATAATTCAATAAATAAAATACTAAGAAATAGAAAAATGTGAAAAATACGAATTTTGAAGACTAATAAAATAGACAAAGCTTTGACACACTTGATCAAAAAGATAAATCAAACAAAATCATATCACAAAGAAGAAATATCTACTGACAAAGCAGAGGTTTTCTGGAAAAGCTATTGTCTAATATGTCTAACATTCTAGAGGACTTGGATAAATTCCTGAGAATGTTTTTTAAAAAGCCAAAATTTATACAGGAAAGAAATACATAACTTGAATGAAAATGTGTATGTATTACCTAAAAAAAAAAAAGGCTCAGAGGGTTTTATAAGTGATTTCCATCAAACTCTCAAGTGACATTCCAATTCCTTTATGTTTAAAAAAAAGCAAAAGGAAAAGAAAAAAAAAGCTGTTCAGTTTTGTTTGAATTAATTTCAAAATAAAACAGGAGCAATAAGAGAAAATGAGGATGAAATTCCATTTCACTTATAAGTATATATATGTATCAGAATCCAAATAATATCCCATCATCAAGATTTATCTCAAAAATGTAAGGATGGTTTATCATCTCAAAAATCCCCATCAATGTAATTCAACATAGGAACACACTGAAAGGGAAAGCACTTATTATCTCTTATAATATGGACACAATGACTTAATAATAGTCTATACCTTTACTATTAAAGTAAACAAAAAAGAACAACAGAGTAAACCAGGATTGGAACAAAAGTCCGTAACTTGATAAGTGCAATATATCAAACACTGCAAAAAAATGTTTAAATTTCTGGAGAACTCTTAGCTACATTTTAACTTTTGAAAAAAAAAAAAAAATAGAGGATGATATCAACAAACAAAACAAACTCCGGAGATGAGAAATTAAAACAAGCACTTAGAGGAACACCAGGGCAGTGGACCTTCTGAGCCCAGAAAGGCTCGGATTCACAATGAAGGGACCCAGCCTCAGAGAACAGGAGAGAGTAGCAGGCAGTGTTTAGCACTGTCCTTTAGGAGATGCTCAGTAAAACGCCTCTGCCAGCTGCCTGCTCTTCCTCACCTGTATGTAGCTGTGAAATCCTGGGAACTGTTCTCGAAAGAGCCTAAGATGCTCCAAGAGGGTCTGCCCTACAGGACTGAAGCTGGGCCAAGAGGGCGAGTGGAATCTCAGGGGATGGCAGCCTGTGCTGTGAATGTGAGGGCCAAAGAGCAAAGCCCCTCCATGAAGGGCTCAAAGCAGGAGAGGCCTTCTGCAACGCGGCCATCAAGACCACGGTCTGGGAAGCCAGGCTGCCTGGGTTTGAATCTCAGCTCTTCCACTTACTGCATGACTCAGTTTGTTTGTCTTGTGTCCTGCTCTCCATGTCTCCATCATAAGCTAATAACAGCACCTACTTCAAGGTTGGTTGGAAGGGGTGAATGAATTAATCCAGGTAAAACATGAGAACAGTCTCTGTTCTTCCTCAAGGGAAGCCTCCTGATGCCTGAACACACACATTCCGCTGGTGTATTTCCGGGACAAGATTCTGGTGTGTATAGGCCTACAAAATGCAACAGGGAATCTATGGAACCTTCCAATACTAATTAACATATTGTTTCGCCACATATATTAATAAACAAGCAGGAATCGTCAGATTTCGGAGGTAAGTAAATAACATGACAAAGAAATGCCAAGATGCACAAAGAAGACAATTAATCATATTAATAGAAGGACTGTTTATTGGAAGGTACATGAAAGAAGAAGAAGTCAAAGAACCGGTGCATCTCAGACTCTGCCGTGCAAGTGGATTACCAGGAGATTTGTTATTAATAAATAAATAATAAGAATGAAATGCAGCCTTGGTAGCAGGCCAGGTGTGGACTCTGGGATTTGGCATTTCTAACAAGCCCCACCATGTGACACCAATGTTGCTGGTCCACATTCCACACTTTAAGGGGTGGGGATCAAAAAGATAAAGTCAAGAAATGTTTCGGGAGTGGGAGGAAAAAGACAAAAATATACAACGAAAGAGAGATTTTTACAATAAATGCAAAATTAAGACGTAAAATAATTCTAATAGGCATCCTCAAAGAAGATGGCAGAAATCACAGAGGGGAGAATATAATTTTAAAAATAAGGATATTTTCCGGGGCGATAAGGATAAAAGGAGTGGTCCTCCAGGCTGGCTACATGCGCTGATTTTGGGTGGCATCAAAGAATACCAATTGTTTGGCCATAATCTATGGATAAATAACCCAATTCAAAAATGGGTAAAGAAATGGAATAAACTTTTCTCAAAAGAAGTCATACAAATGGCCAACAGGTATATGAAAAAATACTCCACATCATAAATTATCAGGGAAAAAATTATCATTAAAACCACAATGAAATATTACCTCACACCTGTTAGGATGGCTGTTATAAAAAAGACAAGAGATGGCCAGACATGGTGGCTCATGCCTATAATCCCAGCACTTTGGGAGGCCGAAGAGGACAGATCATCTGAGGTCAAGAGTTCGAGACCAGCCTGGCCAAAATGGCAAAACCCTCTCTGTACTAAAAATACAAAAATTATCTGGGTGTAGTGGTGGGTGCCTGTAATCCCAGTGACTCAGGAGGCTCAGGCAGGAGAATCACTTGAACCCGGGAGGGAGAGGTTTCAGGGAGCCGAGACTGCAACATTGCACTCCAGCCTGGGTGACAGAGCAAGACTCTATCTTGAAAAAAAACAAAAACAAACAAGACAAGGAAGGCAAGAGATAAGTGCTGGTGAGTATGCTGAGAAAAGGAAACCCTTGTACACTGTTGGTGGGAATGTAAATTGGTACAGCCATTATGGAAAACAGCATGAAATTTTCTCAAAAAATTAAAAATAGAACTGCCATATGACCCAGCGGTCTCATTTCTGGGTATGTGTCCAAAGGAAACAAGCCAACATGTCGAGGGATGTCTGCACTCCCATGTCCTTTGCCGCGCTATTCACAGTAGCCCAGGTAGGGACCAACCTAAGTGTCCATTGACTGATGAAGGAATAAAGAAAAAGTGTTATATTTATACAGACAATAAGATACCATATGGCCTTTTAAAAGAACAATACCCTGTCGTCTGTGACAACATGGATGAACCTGAAGGACATGATGTTACATAAAATGAGCCAGGAACAGAAAAACAAATATTGCATGGTTTCACTTATATATGGAATCTAAAAACACTGAAATCATAGAAGTAGAGGGTAAAATGCTGGTTGCCACGGGCTGGAAGTTGGGGCTGTGAGTGGGGAGGTGTTGGTCAAAGGAAGCAAACTTTGAGTGAGTCAGGAAGAAAAGAGATCTATTACACAGTATTGCACAATGTGGTGGCTATAATTAATAACAATGTATTGCATTCTTGAAAATCACTAATGACTAGATATTCGGTGTTGTCACCACAAAAAATAAGTATGTGAGGTAATGTACATATTATCTCAATTTAGTCATTCCACAACATATACATATTTCAAAACAACATTATATGCAATAAATAGATATCATTTTTGTTGATTTAAAAATAATTATTTGTGGCCAGGCGTGGTGGCTCAAGCCTATAATCCCAGCACTTTGGGAGGCCAAGGCGGGCGGATCACGAGGTCAGGAGATCGAGACCATCCTGGCTAATACGGGGAAACCCCGTCTCTACTAAAAATACCAAAAAATTAGCTGTGTTTGGTGGCGGGTGCCTGTATTCCCAGCTACTGGGGAGGCTGAGGCAGGAGAATGGCATGAATCCGGGAGGCAGAGCTTGCAGTGAGCCAAGATCGCACCACTGCACTCCAGCCTGGGTGACAGAGTGAGACTCCATCTCAAAGAAAAAAAATAAAAATAGTTATTTGTATTGTGCTTGCAATGCTAAGTTTGAGGTTGTTTCATAAAAGACATACAAGTATTCTACTTCAATTAAACATTTCAACAAAGTATTATCCTCTTGCCTCTGTTATGCCAGGAATTACAGTTAAAGACATTAGAAGTGAATTTGTAAAATTAAAAATGCTAGAAGTCATTGGTGTTACAAATTCATAGGTTCTGGAGAACTGTTTCTCCAGAGAGGGGTATGCTTCTGTCAAAAGCTGACTTTCAATAAAAAACAGTTTAACTTGTTTCAGTATGAAATTTAATTATGTTAAAAAGAAATTACAAGTTTAACAAAACTAGTCATGTAGGAAAAAACCCTACTTTAAAAAATATGCCTTAGAATAATCTGAAATGTGCTAAATGGTCAAGGTCACTGGGTCTTCACAGAGAGCTCTAAATCCCAAGGCTGTACCTGACTGCCCATGGCCAGAAGTGATTCCATGGTAACTTCAGACTGAATTTAAAGGAAGTATGGGCTCAAATTTCAACGGTGTTAAAGTTGGAAATGGCAGGGAAAAATGTATGCTAGCCTCAATTAATTTTCTTCTTTTTAAAAAACAAGTATGTATATGTACTGTTATCCAACACCCTCTCCAAAGCCCAAATAATTTTTATTAAAAACTATAGTACCTTGAAAAATGCATGGCTTCTGTGTGTGAAAATGTCAAGTGTAACAGACTCCAGATTTTGTATATTAGTCATGATGACAGAGTGACAAGTCCACGTCTCATGCCACGTCCATCCACCCCTCTTCACTTGCTGCTTTAGAGTTCCTGATAGGGAAACACCACTCTCTTTCCTAGGCTTGCAAGGTTAAGTCCTTTCCAAGCCAACCTACCAAGGAATGAGTACCGGACAAGTTAACCCTTAATTCTCACAAGTACATGGAAGAAATGTCTTCCAGTCACTCCGAATCTGACTTTTACAGGATAAGTAGAAATAATTTAGAAATTTTAGATTAAGAGTAAAATATAGGAAGGAAGGATTTGCTAGGTAGGGAACTCAGCTTGAGTGCCCCCATGACCTGAAAGGCTGTACGTAAGCACAGTAAGCTACAGATAAACATTGATAAAGGTATTGAGAGATGTAGCTGGGAGCATAGGCATGGCCTTTCTGGGAGTCCTCAGTAGCAGCTTAGTGGTCCAAATAGCTTAGACTTTTTCTGGGCTCCCAAATCAGTTGGTGCATCCCAACAGATGCAAAACACACCATCGGTGTGCAGGAATAAAATACTAGGACTTTTATTTATATTCATTTTTAATCAAAGCAAATAGGAAAAACCCCTCACTTTGCTCATGGTATGCCCACTCCCACTTGCCTGAATATTTCTAATGGTCACAGGTGACATTTGGGAACAGCGGACATTCCTGTGTGTCAGCATTGATTTGTCTACTTTAGCACATAGCAGTGTTTTGCAGTTGACACGATCCTCGTTTAAACTAAAGCAACTCTTACAAAATGAAATAGTATTGAAGACTCTACTAAGGCACTTAACCAGCCACATTAACAAGCAAGAACAGAAAAGAAAAAGATGGTTTAATCAGATCTGACAAGAGTCAAGCACTATTTGAATTAAGAATTCATATCCCCCATTATTAACCACGAGCCTCGTCCTCAGGGAGTGTTGTGCAATGTGATGCTGACTGCCGACAGTGTGAGGCTGAGACCATGAGCAAGGCTCTTACCAAGAAATCACCCAAAACTTGAGGACAAACTTTGGTGAAGTCATCGGTGATTTAAAAAAATTCACCAGCATTAATGAGTACCATCGGAAGCTTTTCGCTGGTTTCTTACTCAATAGTGAAAAACAAGTAACCACATGTCAACATGGCAATTCTCTCATTTGGATCTATTCTTAAATTCTAAGCAGTGTGTATTTTATGGTGTACTTAATATCTTAGTAGAGTAATGCATATAAAATTTGTGAATAAACAAATAAGATATTTTAGTGCTCACATTTCTTACCAGTTAGGATGCCTAGTCAATAACATGTAGAAACCACCATGCAAGGTAGAACCACTAGAGATTTTAGGCAGAAAAGTGAAATGGTTAGCCTAGAGATGAGAAAGTAAACATTACAACTATTTAGCAGGCAAAATTTATTTCCTTAACCACCATTGTGGAGATTCTCCAAGTTGCATTGACTGACATTTGAATCCTGTTTCCACCACTTGCTGTGTACTTATTTGGGAAAATTACCCCAACTTTCTAAGCCTTAGGTCATCCATTTGTCAAATGAGTGTGTGACTCTCCTCTCATAGACTTTAGGACAGCTCATGTGGATGATGTATGTGATGTGCTTGCACACAAGACACATAATATGTGTTTCAGCATAATATTCTCTTAAATTGCATTTACCTAAACGGTACACATTAGCTATATTTTGACAAACAGTTTTAGCTTTTTTCCTTAAAAAAATAAAAATCATACTATATGTGTTCTTTTCATGTTAAATAATAATTTTTTGGCCAGGTGCAGTGGCTCATGCCTGTAATCCCAGCACTTTGGGAGGCCAAGGCAGATGGATCACGAGGTCAGGAGTTCGAGACCAGCCTGACCAACATGGTGAGACTCCGTCTGTACTAAAAACACAAAAATTAGTGGGCGTGGTGGCATGTACCTGTAATCCCAGCTACTCAGGAGGCTGAGGGAGGCTGAGGCAGGAGAATAGCTTAAGCCCAGGAGGTGGAGGTTGCAGTGAACTGAGATCATGCCACTGTACTCCATCATGGATGACAGAGCGAAACGAGACTCCAACTCAAAAAAAAAGAAAAAAATATATATATCTATATATTTCCAGCTGTATGAGTCCATTCTCACACTCTGATAAAGACATACACAAGACTGGGCAATTTATAAAGAAAAAGAGGTTAAATGGACTCACAGTTCTGCATGGCTGGGAAGCCTCCCAATCATGGCAGAAGGTGAAAGGCATGTCTTACATGGCGGCAGACAAGAGAGAATGAGAACCAAGTGAAAGGGGAAACTCCTTATACAACCATCGTGAGACTTATTCACTACCAGGAAGATAGTATGGGATAAACCACCCCCATGATTCAGTTATCTTCTACCACATCCCTCCCACAACATGTGGAAATTATGGGAGCTACAATTCAGGATGAGATTTGGGTGGGGACACAGCCAAACCATATCACCAGCTATAGTAGGATTAGTCATTGAATCAGGAGTGCTTTGTAAGTGAAACATACAATGTGAACCAAATTTTCATCAGCTCTAATATATTGATTAAAGGGCTAAATGGAACAGGTTGGCTTGTGTATTTTTATATGCTTGTACTTTTAAAACCACGCAAAATTGGAATGTGAATGGAGGATTAAACATTAATAATTTATAGCTAATTCTTAGGGTTAAGGGGCAGAGTGAGAAGCAGCCTGGACATTCTAGAAGGTGTTTGAGGTGCACCCTAATCTGTGGTAAAACAAATCCTCAGGTTGTGATCTGTTATTAATACTCCAGAAGCACCAATCTTACAATCTATACATGTGTAGATATCTCTGTCATTATAGTTGGCAACATACCTACCATCTTGCTAACTTGTCTGATCCACATATGAAAGAAGTGCTCCAAAGGAGTAAATACGTTCCCTGTAGGGGCACATTTTTCACTCCGTGCACTCAATCCCAGCAAATAACCGAGATCTCTTCTGCAGGTGGAATGCTGTTAGGCACTGTGGGTGTGTGTCCAGGATCTTCTTTAACTTTATCCTCTCAACAACACTCTGAACTTAGTATTACTGTCCTTATTTTACAGATGAAGAAACTGTGGCCCACTGAGGGAAATAAAAATCGTCCAGGATCTCAAAGCTATGCAGGATATGAGGTAGCCTGGAGACCCACCCCTGTCCACCTCTGGAGCCCATGTTCTTGACACTAAACCATTCCTGCTCCGGAATTCTTTCTGAATATTAAGTTTGCATCAGTATACCTCCTGAAATCATGAGAGCCTTTGAAAAGAAATACAAAATGAGTAAATACAGATATTTAGGCAGGTATCAGAAACATTGCGCAGGATTATGAGTTAATCTATAAAATTCATTGCATTATTATTGAAATTAATTGGTCAGAGATCATAACTGCTGAAATCTCAGCAATTTTTACATAAAAATAAAATAATTCATCTCTCCATGTAAACTATAAAAACATTAAAATAACCTCTCAAAATACATGGTGTGCTGCATACCAAATTCCAAGCTCACAAGTTCATTCTAGTCAGCTCCAAGCCAACATTTACCTCTAAGCACCTTCCCCTCAAAAGGCAATAAGAATGAAACCCAGAGTTTCACAATCTGCTCATCTTATTGATTTTTAGAGAGAGTCGGGGAGGTGTAGTAGGTCTTGTGAGGACTAACCTAAGACAGTGGCTTATTTGTGACCAGGACCCTATTTCTTTCCAAATATATTTGATCATCTCTAACTCTAGAAAAGTTAAAATTCCTATATGGATAGAATTCACTTGTAGCAATTCTAAAGCCACCTTGTCAAAAAGCCTTCCCCTGTGGACCCTGTAGAAAGTGTCTTGCTCCACCAGCTTCACCCCAACCATCTTCCGCCTCTTTGTTTTTCTTCGTAGTGTCAGTATGTCCACCTGCCATCTCTCCGTCTGTGTGACTAGAGTGTACCCATCTAGCTCTAGCATCTATCTATCTATACATCTCTGTCAATACTATTTCCATGAATACATACACATATTCATAATTAAAAATCCAGACTATACACAAAATAGAAGGCTTCATAACGTTTCTCTGAATAAGAAATGTCTAAATACATTTAACAGATTAAAATTTCCTCCTAAATTTACGTAGTTTATTTCAGGCACAGTTTTAACTGTGGGTAAACTACGTCATGGGACAGGAGTTAAATTTTACCACAATTTGTTTTAAAGTGACTTAAAACTAATAATGGAAAATTAAACCATGTTACTGAGAGAGCTTGACAATTCACAAATTCAGATCTCGCCGTGGTAAGAATATGAATAGTCTTTCCGGTCACAAGAGAAACATCCAAAGTCCTTCAAATAATGATACTTCCTCTCACTATGTCAGGGTCCTCCCAACACAGCCTCACCTTTCCAAATTAAATTTAATTAATTTATTTATTGATTGATTTACTAAGACAGGGTCTCGCTCTGTCACCCAGGCTGGAGTGCAGTGGCAGAAACACAGCTCCCTGCAGCCCCAACCTCCTGGGCCCAAGCAATCCCCCTGCCTCGGCCTCCCATGTAGCTGAGAACACAGATGTGTGCCACCACACCTGGCTCACTTTCTTTAGTAGAGATGGGATCTTGCTTTATTGCCCAGGCTTGTCTTGAACTTCTGGGCTCATGCAGTCCTCCCACCTCAGCCTCCCAACGTGTTGGACTTACAGGCATGAGCCACTACACCCAGCCACCTTTCCAAATTTTCTTTGTGCACCCTCAGCCCACAGATAGGCACTGGGCTGCTTGTTGGTACTTGACTTCCACCCGCTGCTCTACCTACTCAGTCAGTGTCTGTGTTTTCATCGCGTCTTGACGTACTGCCTCGCTCAGACAAATGGAACTGGTGCCCAGTGCTTGTCTTGCTTAGGCCAGGTTTTCTTTGTCCCGTTTTGCATTCCCAAGGCACCTTGTCTTCTGCCTGATTCTGCACAGAGCGTAGTAGACAACGTTTGAAGTTCATTTAATGTATTCATGTATCCATCCTTTCTTGTATTCAGTGAACATCTATCCTGAGTCTGCATGTGCTCAGCACGAGGTAAGGTGCAGAAGAAACAAGAAAGACCATGCTTCCAGGGAACCCCTAGCTGCTGAGAAGCATGGATGCACAGCGAAGCTTTTATGAGTTACGGGGGATTTAAAGCAAATGCCTGTGGTGCTGTTCAAGAGACACTTCCCATTATATATGTGTGTGTGTTTCAGATATGACAATTTCATGTACATGTTTAGGGGGTACAGGAGAGCACAGCTACCCCACGCACTGACAAGAAGGTACATTCAAGTACATCTGTTTTGAGGTGAAATCTGTTTGAATCAAAGTAATGGGCTATATTGTGTAACTGAGTCTGTATCTTTCTTAGAGAGAGAGGGGCACGCAGGGTAGTGTGGGAGAATTTTACTGACAAGGTGTTAAAGAGAAAATATATGAGTGTGCCTCTATTACCGGTAATACACAGAGATCTGCAAATTGGTAGTAACTACAGGAGAAGAAAGTGCAGGAACTGCCGCCTCTGGGTTTCCTTTGCCCCATGAGGAGCGTGATGCTAGAGTTCCTGCTAGAGGCAAGGAAGAGGAAGTGCAGCTAATCATTTAAAGATATTTACACCTTTGCTAGTCTGTTTCGCAGTACAAAGGCATTAGTGGGAGTGACAGGAACAAGTTATAGACCATTTATTTAGGCTATCTGGGAGGATTTAATCTCACCTGGGTCATGGAGTTGCGTATTTTCTGGGAATTGGGGCTACTGTGATAGCCCTATCTGTAGGCCTGGCATCCAAAGATAAGAGTATAAGTCCGACTGGAATTAGAAGCAACAGAATTAGCTAGAATGCAGGCCTGCAAACCTTTCGGTTCAAATTGTGAAATGCCTCTGGGTAGCAGTTCCAATCTGTCCTGATGGAGCTTTGGCTCTGAGAGCTAAGCGTGAGGCAGACATTAGTAACATCAAGGACGTTTCTGCAGTGTGCACAGAAAATCCAGCCCTGGATGATGCAGTTTATACTTTTCATTGATCTTAAGGCTCCATCCTAATGTGTCTCCAGAAGACGAATTTGCTACTTCATCAGCATCCAAATGTTTATTTTTTAAAAGGAACCCACAAACATGTTTGAAAGGCCAGTGATTTTAGAATCTATGAGGTAGCTTTGTATAGAACTTGCTTGTTTATATGACGTTGAAATATCAGTAGTAGAAGCTATTAAAACATAAAACAGCAGATAATGATGATACTAGTATATTAGTTAGGTATACCTTATTGGCCCCTTAAACTGTGTATTTCGGACATATGGAGTATGACCCATATTTATTTACCAGGTAGTATCAAAAGACCAATATAATAATGCATGCAATTAATACTTACAGTAGGATGGGAACTCAATTGTGAATGATTTAAAACAAAATGTTTTATAATAATCACCAACTATAAATGTTACTTCGTCAAAACAAAATTTATTGCTTCAACTGTTAGTGGTAAACTTTTTTTTTTTTTTTTCATGACACTCGCTCTGTCACCCAGGCTGGAGTGCAGTGATGCAATCTCAGCTCCATGCAACCTTCGCCTCCCAGGTTCAGTAATTCTCCTGCCTCAGCCTCTCGAGTGGCTGGGACTATAGGCACTTGCCAGCATACCTGGCTGATTTTTGGTATTTTTAGTAGAGGGTTTCACCATGTTGGCCAGTCTGACCTCAAACTTCTGACCTCAGGTGATCTGCCTGCCTCAGCCTCCCAAAGTGCTGGATTACAGGTGTGAGCCACTGCACCCAGCCTATTAGTGGTAAACTTGTATGAACTTTTTCATTTCTTTGAGACAGAGTCTCTTTCTGTTGCCCAGGCTGGAGTGCAGTGGCCCAATCAAAGCTTACTACAGCCTTGACCTCCTGGGCTCAATGGATCCTCCCACCTCAGCCTCCCAACTAGCTTGAACTACAGGCATGTGCCACCATGCCTGGCTAATATTTGTAATTTTTGTAGAGATGGGGTTTGACTTTGTTGCCCAAGCTGGTTTTGAATTCCTGGGTCCAAGTGCTCCTCCCACTTCAGCCTCACATGCTGGGCTCACAGGATTGAGCCACAGCATTTGTCTGGCCTTTTTCTTTCTACTCATAAAATTAAATAAAACATAGTGCTACATAATATGGTGGAGGCAGAAGATTCAAATATACCTGGATTCTCTGTTTCCAATCAAGGTGAATACCCTGTCTGTCTGCCCTGTATACTTTTAGAAAACCAGGCGAGCGGTGCCTGCAGAGAGTTCACCTGTCCTTGTGATGTTCATTTTCACAAAAAAAAATTGTTCAGTAAGAATTGCAAAGGATTTCTAGTAGGTCATAGGTCCCTACATAATAGGATCCCAGTCCTAGACATATTCACACTTTCTACATTTTAATGTAGAAATCAGACTTACAAATGATATTGGTAAGTAAATCTTAGCTTAAGTGTTTAAAAGCCTCCTTAAACCAAATGGGAGAAGTATAAGCTCGATTAGTAAACTGTATTCATTCCATCTTCTTCCATTTTTCAGCTCATTACTGTCTTTTTGTAGGCAGTTATGTGATGTAAATAGCTATCATCTTTATTACTAAAATGCATTCTTTAATCAGATAGCACATTTTTAGATGTCATATAACTACAATATAGTTAGATCATGGCCCTGCCTATAACTTTAAAAAATGCTTATAATCATGTAACAGTAATATGCCTTAACAGAAAAAAAAAGCATAGCAAGAGAAATAAATAAATCTGTAACAAAATGGGATGGTATTTCTACTAACGTATATATTGTGAATGATATTTCAAGAGCTCTCAAGAGAGTTAGCAAGGCTATTTAAAGTGAAGCCACATGGTTGCTTAATTAAGAATCTTGTATTATAAGGGCAAGTGTAAATAGCTGGAAAGCAATGAGGGGTGCACTTTTGTGGCCATTAATTACCAAATAGAACTCAGACTGTGGCGTCTGCCTCTTCATGTTCACTATGAGTCATCAAATTCCATGGTAAAGCTTAGGGTCTAGCATTTTCCAAACTTTCAGCACTAGAGAAAAACACATTTACATTTCTGTCATTCTAGATAGGAAATGTCAGTTCAGATTATATTCTGCTTTTTTTGGCTTCATGTTTTGTCTCAAACATCATTCTACATCATTACAAAGTGACCGCGACTCTTTAGTCATAATATCCTGGTGTATTGCAATGAGACACTTGTATGCTTGATGTCGTTGTGTAGCTAGAGCTTTTGTAATTTTCCATATTTAAAAAAGAAAGAAAATCACCAGACCATAGGAGAATATTAAGAGAAAATGTGGCTTCTCTGTATTTAGTTCAATGGAGAATATACATAGCCAAAACAAGTCAAACGTAAGCAGAACCAGTGACCTCTTCAGTAATGTTATTGCCTAATTTATTTACTTTTTTATTCTGGTCACTACTTTCTGCCACTAGGAAAATGTAGAGCGTGCTGATGGAAGGATAACTATTTTCAAATAAAATGTAAACAACAGTTTTCCAGAAATAAACTTCAACTGGCCAACTATATGTTACTTGTGTCTAAAATATAAATCCACTATAAGTTTTTATAACGTTATGGTAACAATGTATGAAAAGTATGTGAAGCCTAACATGAGTTCTCTAGACGTACATCCTTCGTTATAATGGTCTGTTACACACACACACACACACACACACACACACACACACACACACACAAATACTGGGTGGCTCCCCAGCACTTTTAGATTGGCTTATGGAATCTAAGATACCATCACCTTATCTGCTTTTTCAAAAAATGATAGTTGATTGACTTAATTTCCGTAACATTAAATTTACCATCTTTAAGTGTACAGTTTGGTAGTATATTCATAGAGTTGCATAATCATCAACACCATCTGATTTTAGAACACTGCCATAATTCCGAAAAGGAAAGCCTGTACACATTAGAAGTCACACCCCACACTTCTGCTCACTTTCCTCTTCCCTGAGTACCTGGCTACCACACGTTTACTTTGTCTCTATGAATTTGCCTAATTGGGAGATGTATTTAAATGGAAACATGTAATATGTGGTCTTCCGTGACTGCCTTCTTTCACTTACGACGTTTAAAAGTTCATCCATATTTGTGGCTTGTGGTTCATCCTTCCTTCTTATTGCCAAATAATATTCCATTGTATGAATATACTGCATTTTACCTATTCATCAATGGATGGGCATTTGTGCTGTTTCTACTTCCTTGCTATTAGAAAAATTCTGCTGTGACTGACCATATACAGGTTTTTATATGGACATACGTTTTCTTTTCTTTTGGATATATACCTGGGATGGAAGTTGCTGGAGATATGGTAACACTATTTTAAGGTATGCCAAACTCTTTAAAAGTGGCTGTACCAATTTCCCTTTCTGCCAATAATGAATGAGGTTTACCGTTTACCTATGTTCTTGACAGCACCCATTATCCTTTTCTTGTTTGTTTTAAATTTTGGCAATCGTTGTAGGTGTGAAGCGACATCTCATAATTTTGCTTTGTATTTCCCTAACGACGAATGATGCTGATCTTCTTTTCAAGCATGTATTGGGCCATTTGTGTAACTTCTTTGGAGAAATGTCTACTCAGATTCTTTGCCCATTTTTTAATTGGGCTATTTGTCTTATCCTTGTTAAGTCACAAATGTTATATTCTGGACACAAGATTTTTATGAGCTATGTGATTTCCACATATTTCCTTCCTTTTGCTGGGTTATTTTTTACTTTATTGATGATATTCTTTGAAGCACAAAAGTTGTAGTTCAGTGTATCTATGTTGTCTCTGTTCGCTCTTGTTTTTGGTGCCAGATCTAAGTAACCATTGCCAAACCCAAGGTCACAAAGATTTGCTCCTAAATTTTTTTCTGAGACTGTTATAGTTGTATCCCTTGCATTAGGCCTCTTATCCATTTTGACTTAATTTTTATATGTAACGTGAGGTAGGAACTCAGGTTCATTCTTTTGCATATGCCATTTATTGAGGGGATTATTTTTTCCCATTGAATCATCTTGTTACCCTGTTGAAAACGAATCAAATGTTTGGTTGAACTTACCAAGGTATCCCCTGGACCTGGACTTTTCTTCTTGGCAGTTTTAAAATTAGTAATGCAATGTCTTTCCCTATTATGGGTCTATTCAGATTTGATAGGTTCGTCTTGAGTGAGTTCTAATAGGTTGTGTCTTTCCTGGAATTTACCCGTTTCATGTAGGTTATCTATTTGTTGGTATAATCTTACCTGCTTTTACCAGTGAACTGTCAGGATCCAGATTCTAATCTCTTTGTTCATTTCCTAAACAAATACACAAAATATTGACTAAAATTTTACTAAGCCAATTTAATTGTTTCTAATAAATGCAGTTTTCTTAAGGATTAGAAAGATATAACAAGTAGCTTGGAAAATTGACAATATCCAGTAAATTTTAAAACTGGCTATCTGTTATTTATTTACTGTTTTCCAATGATGAGAAAAACAATTTTTTTTCTAGCTCCCCATTAACTCAGTAACTTCTGAGAGATAATAAGGATAATGAGGTCTTGGGATGACCCTAGATCTCACCCCGTTGGTCATCAGGGTGCCCTTAGAATACTTAGAAATTTTCAGGGACATTTATCTTACTGAATCATAATATGAGCTCAGAATCAACTTAATCCATAGTCACTTTTTTTTTTCTTTGCCCAATTCCCTGCTGAATTATGAGACTGTGGATAATACTGTGCCCTCTCTAAAGGTCCTCTTTGATGTGGGACAGAGTTAGAAACGAGCCTGTATTGGATTGCGTCCCTTGCATACCCTAATTTGTCTGTCTCCTTCTGTCTTTGCATTCCGATGCCTCTCTCTCAAGCCAGAGGAGCATTAGTGCTCCTGGGTTTAGGAAGCTGGAATGTCCATGCTGTGCATACTCTATTTGCATTATTGTTGTTTAGAAATTATTCTATAAGCACCTTCCTTTAGGCCCCCTACTCACTGACTTGAGGCAGATGCTTCCTTTCATAGGGAAGCACAGTGCCTAGCATACAGTAGGTGCTCATTTCTGGCCCAAATTTTTAAAAATAATAATAAAATTCTAATCTGTGCCAACTCCAAGTCTATTTTGATAAACTTCAAATGTATATTTGATTTTTCTTTCTGCTACCTTTTCCTTAAGGGCATTCTCATGTTCTCATCTCTTTTATTAAAACTGATTTTCAGGAAAGTTTTTGATACTATTTATACTGATATCTTAATGTAATTTTAGTCATTATATTACAACCAGGGGCATTTTCATTTGAAACATTTTCTAATATCACGGAATGAGAGAGTCTAGCCATAGGTGAAAAAGGTAACTGGTGCTTACATTAAAACACAAATAGAACAAACACTGGCTTTGCCTTCGGGATATATCTGTATTTTCTGAACCCGTATCAGTGATGACCTGAGCACTGGGCGGCTGGGGGACCTTAGGAAATGAGGTCCCTAAATGAAACGAGTCAAGTGAATTATACAATTGGGAACATCTGTGGCACATTATTTGCTTTCTAAAGTTCATATTTCTTTGTATTTTCATATTTGTATTAATGTCTCAATTTAGACTTGAATTTCCTTCATGTATAATTAATTGTTCAGCAATTTCGTTGCACAAATATGCACTATGAGCTTGCATGACAGAAAACTAGTCACTGGAATTCAGACAGAAAAGGTCTGTTCTCTCAAGGAACTTACATTCTAACCAGAGAGAAAAATGTCCTATAATTAATGCGTCAATGACATAGTTAGGATCGAGATAAATGCTACTAAGGAGAAGTATTTTAAGAGCTGCTAGCATTCTCCTAGATGTGTCTGTGAAAGTGTCCTTTTCCACCTGCTCAACCACATTTTCCTCTAATGTCATACAGCTTCTCCTTGAGATGCTGATCTTTGTCCAGGGATTCAGTTTTAATCCCCAGTACCTGATTTGAACTGGCTGTGGGTTTATCTGTTGATAAATACAGAAAAGACGTCTTAACACATTTTTAAATGTTATATTTTGTAGTGCTGACATTGCTAGTATGGTAACAGCAAATCGTTTTGCTCATCCATCTCTTCCTCTTTTTTCTCTCCATTGGTGAAAAAGGGCTTACCTTAGAATGTGCTTGTGTGCCACACAGTTTTCTACACTCTCAAGCTACCTGCTTGTTTCCTCTTTTGCTTATATTCCTAGTCTTCTTTGCTTTCAAAACAATAAATCTGATAACATAAAGAGTCCCCTCATGCACTTAGAGACTCTTAAGTTTTGAGAGATGCCCAGACTAATTATGAATTCATTAAAATTTTAAGATAGTTGAGTGCCAACCAGGGCGCCAGCATTGTGAACATTAAAGAAATGCTCCCTAAAGAATCATTTGTTAATAGGATAATGAAAGAGTATAATTTTTATTAAAAGAAAAGGGCATTAGTACATTAATTGTGAGCTCCTCTCTGCTTATTTGTTATGTGACTATTAAAATTCTCGTAACATAAGGAATTCTATGTGGAAATTTCAAAGCCTTGAGAAGGAAACATTAGGAGGACTAATAGGATGGATAGAGAAGAATGGCACGTCTTTCTCATAGGTACTGTTACATGATGTGATCAGAACAATCGTTGATACTTTCTGTTGCTTCCCCCATCACTTTTATTTAACAATACAATCTCTCAGTTCTGAGAACAAAAGTACTTTTAAAACATAGGTAAATTTCTGTCATAAACATATTTTTCACTGCAGTGGGCGGTGGTGAGAACAGTAAGATGTGAATGTAACCTGCCAGTGCTGACTGAGCCAACTACCCACCTGATTTGAAAAGAGTCACCCTCACGAATTCTTGGAATTGACTAACTTGAGAATACATGAATAGTATCTTAACTCCCCTGTCTCACAGTTGGTAAGCATAGTTAATACCAAGTTTGTCTCTGACATTTATTTAAGTTCGAAACAAAATCATAGTTGGTCTTGCCATTAACTGAATTCCCTTAGTATGTTATGCATTTCTTTGTCAAATATTTTATATCTTTGTCCTTCACTAAACTATAGAATAATAGAATATGGTCCTGAATCTCACTCCTCTTTGATTTCTAACATTTAATACAAAGTTTAACACATTGTAGATGCATGAAAAAATTTCAATAACTGAATAGTCAAATATGTATTGCTTATTTGAAATCGTATATAGATTGAAAGCTAATCATTAATATAAATTAATAAGTTGATAATACTCGTAAGGTTAGACGATCCATAATATAATCATACTTTTAATTTCAACTCAGTTTTTTTTTTTAGGGGCAGGGGTAATTCCTTATCTTTCATCTCCATTTATACAACATGGTGGGATTTAATCTAGAATTATATCCATTTCTTTGTGCAGGCTTACATAGGGTTTTTTAAAAAGCCTATCTCCTATGTCACGTTTGGGTTTTTCCTCTTAAGACATCTGTTTCCCTATTTCCATTGTCTCACTGCTTGAGGAGTGCGTCTCTCTCTTTGTGTGTGTGTTTGTGATAGGACACTGATCAACTAGTCTGTATCAATATAGCAATGGGTCATAATAGAATAACACATCACTTTAATCTTTTTTGTTTGAATTTGATTTTGGAGACTCTGCCTTCACACTAAGTGAAGTTCAGGTTACTGGTTGTAATTCCAGGCTATCTGATTGTACAGAGATAGGAATATTTTGTCCTGATTGTGCCTTCTATATTATCATTACCTATTTTATAATTGAAATATACTTAGATCATAATTACCTTATAACTGAAGTTTGCTTGAGTATGTTTTAAATATACACTATTGAGATGCCACAGTGCCTGTAACTACAGTACCCTCTTAGTAATACAGAGTATAGGAAAATTTACTAATGTATACCTTCATTGAATATAGCAGTAGTGTAACTTATGTTTGTAAAAACGTAAACAACCGAGGTATCTCTCAGGTCATCTGCATAGCTGTGGCAAGAGTATAACACAATTACTTCATTACATCCATAAATGTATTCATTATGATTATTTTTGAACACTCCTGTAAGTCCTGTTCTTAATATCCAAATAATACTAAATGATACCGAAACTACAATTCATCAGAATTTTCTACATATGGGGAAACTTACTTCCCACAGCTTTATTGAAAGAAACCAGCAACCTGAATTCTTGAACTTGTTCTGGTCCCATAGAAGCAGCCTCTTCAGAGGTTTCCTGTAGAGATGCTGACTCCATGGAGCTGCCTTTTCAATGCATGAGTGGGTGTAGGTTGCAAATGTTAAGTTAAATTTAAAGAGATTACAGGATTTGGCTTTAGAGTACACACTGGTTTGGTGCAAAAGTAATTGCAGTTTTTGCTATTGCTTTTAATGGTAAAAAAACTTTTGCATCAACCTAATATTATATTTTAAGTTTGGAAAGAGAAAGTATGACCTACCCCTTCAAATATTTTCGATAATATGTATCTAATGCATTTAACAGTTTTTCCCTCTATCAAAAACTAAATCAATATTATAATTTATGTTTTTATGAGAATGCTATGTGTATTTCACTTCTTTTAAAAATTATTTTTAAATTTTCAATTATAATCAAATTCTTAGTGTCCCTGGAAAAATATTAATTCTAGTAACCATTCCTTTTTTTTTTTTGAGACGGAGTCTCGCTCTGTCGCCCAGGCTGGAGTGCAGTGGCCGGATCTCAGCTCACTGCAAGCTCCCCCTCCCGGGTTTACGCCATTCTGCTGCCTCAGCCTCCCGAGTAGCTGGGACTACAGGCGCCCGCCACCTCAACCAGCTAGTTTTTATTATACGTTTTAGTAGAGAAGGCATTTCACCATGTTAGCCAGGATGGTCTCGATCTCCTGACCTTGTGATCTGCCCGTCTCGGCCTCCCAAAGTGCTGGGATTACAGGCGTGAGCCACTGCGCCCAGCCACCATTCCTTCTTAACATTAAATCTTTGAAAAATGAAGAAATACCAACGTTTCTGTTTTTAAAATGCTATCAATTCATATATAGGTTACAGATATCTGTCTGAAGATATTTTTAGTTGAGTGTCAGAATTTCTTTAACCTGAAATGCAAATCATTCCTAAGGTAAAAGAGAATTAAGGGTACTGTGTTTTGTCAAAATCTTTCTGGCGTCAAGTTATTAACTGCGTAATGATAAGTGGATTGTGACTATTTTTAATTCCTAAAAAGACAAGTTGAATCTCTGTGGAGACGGTTTGATGTTCTATTACTAATCAGAAGGACATATTTAGTTCATAATCAGAAAAAAATATATATTTCTCTTTGGGAAGTAAAAACCAAATTACAATAAAAAGCATTATTCATGCTACTCGAATAATATAGATGTTGTGCAAGATTCTTATGGTTTGGCTTAATGAAAATGAAAACAGTACAGGTGCACCTCACTTTATTTCATGTCACTTCATTGCCCTTCTCTGATATTGTGTTTTTTGCAAATTAAAGGTTTGTGGCAACCCAGTATTGAGCAGCAAGTCTATCAGCAGCACCATTTTCCCCACTGCATGTGCCAGGTTCATGTCTGAGTATCACATTTTGGAAATTCTCACAAAGTTTTAAACCTTTGCCTTATTATTAATCTGTTACAGTGATCAGGGACCTTTGTTTTCAGTTAGTGGTTCAGATTTTGTCTTTCAAAAGTATATGGCGGGTGGATCACCTGAGGTCAAGAGTTAGAGAGCAGCCTGGCCAATATGGAAAAAACCTGTCTCTACTAAAAGCATCAAAATTGGGTGGGCGTGGTGGCACATGCCTGTAATCCCAGCTACTTGGGAGGCTGAGGTAGGAGAATCGCTTGAACCTGGGAGGCAGAGGTTGCAGTGAACCGAGATCATGCCAATGCCAATGCATCCAGCCTGGGCAACAGCAAGGCTCCATATCAAAAAAAAAAAAAAAAAAGACATATATATATATATAGAGAGAGAGAGAGACACATATATATATATATATGTCTTTTCCTTTATAGACAGAGTTTATTTTTGATGCTTAAATAGTAACAAAACACAGAATAATTTTTGTAAAAGAATGAAATTTGTTCTAAAATTTTGGGGTATCATCAGTGATCTTTAGTGTTACAATTATAATAGTTTCAGAATGCTATGAACTGCACCCATATGAGATGGTAAATGAGACTGATAAATATTGGGTGTGTTCTGACTGCTCCAGTGGCCAACCATCCCCACATCTCTCTCCCTCTCCTTGGGCCTCCCTATTTCCTCAGACAACACAACATTGATTGAAATTGGACCAATTAGTCCTATGGTGGCCTCTAAGTGTTCACGTGAAAGGAAGAGTGGCATGTCTCTCATTTAAATAAAAAGTTAGAGATGGTTGAGCTCAGTGAGGAAGGCATATTGAATGCTAGGCCTCTTGTGGAAAACATTTAGTTAAGTGGAGAATGCAAAGGAAAATTCCTTGAAGGAAATTAAAAGTGCTACTCCAATGTACACAAAAATGATTAGAAAGAAAAGTTTTAGTAGTCCGGACAGATGATCAAACCAGCTACATTTCCTTAAGCCAAAACCTTAATCCAGAGCAAACCTGTATTAGTCCGTTCTCATGTTGCTGATAAAGATATACCTGAGACTAGGCAATTTAAAAAAGAAAGAGGTTTAATGCACTTACAGTTCCACGTGGCTGGGGAGTCCTCACAATCATGGCAGAAGGTGAAGGTACGTCTCACATGGTGGCCGTCAAGAGAAGAGAGCTTGTGCAGGGAAAGTTCCCCTTATAAAACCATCTGATCTTGTGAGGTTCATTCACTATCAAGAGAATACCATGGGCAAGACCTACCCCCATGATTCAACTACCCCCACCAGGTCCCTCCCACAACGTTTGGAAACTGTAGGAGTTATAATTCAAGATGATATTTGGGTGGGGGGGACACAGCCAAACCAGATCAAAGACCTTTGCCCTCTTCAATTCTGTGAAGGCTGAGAGAGGTGAGGAAGCTGCACAAGAAAAGTTGTTCACCTGGCAGAGGTAGATTCATGAGGTTTAAGGAAAGAAACCATCTCCGTCACAGTTCAAGTTCAGGGTGAGTGTGGATGGAGAAGCTGCTGCAAGTTATGTGGAAGACCTAGCTACGATCAATGATGAAGGTGGCCACAGTAATCTATAGATTTTCAGTGTAGATGGCACAGCCATCTATTGGAAGAAGATGCCATCTAGGGCTTTCTTAGCTAGAGAGAAGTCAATGCCTGGTTTCAATGCTTCAAAGATCAGGCTGACTCTCTTGTTAGGGGTAATGCAGTGGGTGACTTTAATTTGAAGACAATGCTCATTTACCATTTTGAAAGTCCTAGATCCCTTAAGATTATGCTAAGTCTACTGTGCCTGTGCGCTATAACTGGAACAACAAAGCCTAGATGACAGCCCACCTGTGTTTACAGCACGGTTTAGTGGATATTTTAAGCTCACTGTTGAGACCCACAGCTCAGGAAAAAACATTCCTATCACAATATTACTTCTCATCACCAGTGCACCTGGTCACCCAGGAATTCTGATGGAAATGTATAGGGAAATGAATGTTGTCTTCATGCCTGGTAAAACAACACCCGTTCTGCAGTCCATGGATCAAGAAGTAATTTTGACTTTCGAGACTTACTATTTTAAAAAAATTTCATAGTGCTATAGCTGTCATAGATCACTAAAGATCATTAAATTCCTCTGATGGATCTGGGGAAGGTAAACTGGAAACTTTCTGGAAAGGATTCACCATTCTAGGTGCCATTAAGAACTTCATGATTCATGAGTGGAGGTCAAAATATTAACATTAATAGGAGTTGGAAGAAGTCGATTCTAACCCTCATGGATGACTTTAAGGGATTCAAGACTTCAGTGGAGCAGGTAACTGAAGATGAGGTGAAAATAGCAAGAACAGTGGAATTAGAAGTGAAGCCTGAAGTTGTGACTTAATTTCTGCAATCTCATAATAAAACGTGAATGGATGAGGAGTTACTTCTTTTGGATTAACAAAGAAGGTGGTTTCTTGAGACGAAACCTACTCCTGGTGAAGGTGCTGTGAACATTGTTGAAATGACAACACAGGATTTCAGACATGAAATAAACTTAGATGATCAAGCAGCCACAGGGTTTGAGAGACTGACTCCAGTTTTGAAAGTTCTGCTGCTATCAGACAGAATGGCATGCTACAGAGAAATCTTTTATGAAATGAAGAATTCATCAGTGCAGCAAACTTCATTGTTGTCTTATTTTAAGACATTGCCACATCCACCCCAGCTTTCAGCAGCCATCACCCTGAACAGTCAGCAGCCATCAGCATCGATGCGAGACCTGCCATAGCAAAAAAGGTTATGACTTGAAGGCTCAGATGAGAGTTAACAGTTTTTAGCAATAAAGTACTTTTTAATTAAGACATGTCCATTCTCATTTTAGACGAAAGGCTATTGCATACTTAACAGACTACAATATAGTGCAAGCATACTTTTTGTGTGCACTGAGAATTCTCAGCTTTTTGTGACTTGCTTTATTGTGATATCTACTTTATTGTGGTGATCTGGAACTGAACCCACAGTATCTCCAACTTATGCCTGTAACTAACATTACAGTGTTTTAAGGGTGGAAAAGAACTTTTCATGTGTTTTGTTTGTTTTATCCTCACCAAAAAACTTACAGGATATCGAGAGCTGATATTATTTCTTGTTTTACACATAGACAAACCTGAGCATTATAGAATTGAAATTACTTGCCTAAGGGTGCAATTTCATATATAAAGTATTGAATCTTGAACTTACGTACTTTTATTCTAAATTCTGTATTTTTCTATTGCACTCTCTCTCTAGAAATCATCTCAATTCACGGGGTTCTAATAAACACACAGGATGATAGTCATTACTCTGAATCTTCATTTGAAACAGAGAAACTTTTGTTTCCCTCAGTCTCAGTTGCTGGGGAAGAATCCTAAGGAAACACAGTCAACAGAAAATTTTCAGCAGGAAAGCAAAATGTGACAACCTGGACCTTAAGATAGATGTACTTGCAGTAGGCAATAGCACAGAGCAGGTGAGGAATATTTGAGAAAGTTGAGAATTCATTTTTCCAATAAAAGTAACTTAAATGCAGCATTATACTAACTCTAAATGCATTATTCTCATTAAACATTCCTGAGACCTTCTGATTGAAAGACCCCAGAAAGTAAAAAAAAAAAAAAATTTCTAAGCAGAGAAAGTTTCCAGGAAGATTCAAAATCACGCATAACTCTGTATTTCCTCATAGGTGTGCCTGTGGATTTCTATGTAGAGGGTGACAATAAGGTGGGTGGAGAGAGGTGGGGAAGGAGGGAAGTGGGCAGATGAGAAAAGACTTCCTGAGCTGTGTTAGGGTCCAGGGAGCATAAACTGTCCTGAAATAAGGAGGAACCATGAGAGGGGTTTATACAGGAGATGGGCAGGGTTTTGTTTTTCTTTGGAAATATTCTTCTGGCAGATATGTGAATATATTTGAGGGAACTGAGAGGGACAGCACAAAATTAGTTGACAAGTTGCTGCAGTCATCCAAAAGGGAATATGAGGTATTAATATAAGATGCTGGCTTTGCGTGTAAAAAGGAGGACACCGATTTACAAATTAGAAGAACAACAGCTAGTTAGAGGTCAAGATTTGGAGAATATGAATTCCCTTTTGAGTTGGGCAACAGAATATCTGCCTGTTCTGTCTGTAGTGTTGCTAATGGTTCCCAACTATTGTCCTTGCTTTTCCAAATAGATTACTTGATTTCCTTGAGATCTCAGACTACAATTCATGTTCTGCTATGCCTTCCACTTGACCTTGTTCTCATAGAATGATGCCATCAGGGGCCGTGGAGCTGTGAACAGCGATTTCCAGCTTCTGAAAAGGCTCGAGTGCTGAGCTTTGGGAATTTCATGTTAACTTTCTGCCTCATTCATGGCTGTCAGGCTATCAACTGTCACCACTTATGATTCCCAGAATGGCAACTTCTGATGACTTCAAAAGAAATCTGAGTCACATAAGACTTTGTGATTTTGTGTGAAGACAGACTGTAAAGGAGGATCTGATCTGTTAAATCAAATCTTGCCCTAATCTTTTTTTAAGTATTAATTTGTCATCTTGCTTAGTAACCCTATTCTTTTCATTTAATGGCTCCCAGTTGTAATGTCCCTATCTTATTCACACCAGCAAAACAGAAAGCCTTTACAAGTTTATGGTTTATGGCACTCACATTTATTTCCAATAAATTATTTATAGTTTTCTTGATAAATGCCCAATTCAGCTCTCCTTTGCTTAGTCATTTTGAGGTAGCAGGGAGTCAAAGTGAGGCCCTGCAAAATTGCCCAGAAAAGTGGCTTTATTATAAAACTTAAAAATGTTTAACACTAAGTTCTAATTAAAATATTACTGCTTTCTTGGCCTCAGGTACACGAACGGCAGATGTCATCTAAATTAGCTAAAATTAAGTAGCATGATTTTGGGAAAAGATTTCCTTAAACCAGAGCCTAATTTGGGGTAACAAGCAAGCTCCGAGTTTCCCTTTGTTTTTTGATTCCTGAATAATATCACAATTACTAATACTTCTATGAATAAATGCATTAATATGGCATGTATCAAGATTGAGCATGAACATGCCTCAGCTTTCAGACTCATCTCAAGAAGCATAATCAGATGTTAGAAGCCGTGGGATACAACTGAGCAAATGTATCCATGCACTAAAGTCATGAGAAGTTAAAACCATGAAAAATGAGAGAATGTTGAATTTCTTCAGATGCTGAGAACCCATGATCTGTTGGCTGATGACATACATAGTTTTAATGAAGCCAATTTGAGCTGTTAACATAAAAGACCCACAGGCTTATGGAATATCAAATTTCAACTTATCCCATATGCTACAATCAGTTGAAATCTGGTATATGCTAGTATTGTGAATAAAAAATATGTATTTTTTTTTTTTAGAGAGAGAGTCTCCCTCTGTTGCCCAGGCTGGTGTGCAGTGGTATGATCTTGGCTCACTGCAACCTCTGCCTCCCGAGTTCAAGTGATTATCCTGCCTCAGCCTCTTGAGTTAGCTGGGATTACAGGCAAATGTCACCATGACTGACTAATTTTTGTATTTTTAGTAGAGACAGGGTTTCATCACATTGGCCAGGCTGGTCTTGAACTCCTGACCTCAGGTGATCCACCCGCCTCGGCCTCTGAAAGTTCTGGGATTACAGGCCTGAGCCACAACCCACAGCCATGAATTAAAAAATAAACATTAAAAAAAAAAACTCTTAATTTTTTCCTTACATAAACCATCCTGGATTTTTCATTTTTGTTAAAAATTATTCATGGAATAGATAAAATTAATAGTGGGAGTGGTGGGATGGGCTATTTTGAAAGAATATTCAGCTAATAATCATAGGCAATTTACAAGAGACTTCCTCTAGGTCCCTCTATTTTACTTGCACTAATTTTGCTCCATCAATAAAATAAACAGCCATTAAGTGGCAAACGTGCATGGGGCAGTAGAAGTACAGTCACACATTGCTGAACTGTGGTGGGATAGGTTCTAACAATGTGTTGTTAGGTGATTTTGTCATTGTGTGAACATCACAGCGTGTGCTTAGACACAGCTAGATGCTGTAGCCTACCAGACACTAGGCTTTCAGAGCAGTAGAATAGGCCTGCCTATTGCTCCGAGGCGTTGAACATGGACAGCATGTTACTATATTGAATGCTGTAGGTAACAGTAACACAGTGGTAATAATTTGTGCATCTAAATATACATAAACAGAAAAGGTACAGTAATAATATAGTATAAAAGATTAAAAAAAGAATTTTTTTTAATACCCCTAGATATGAATAGAACTTGCAGTACTCTCAGTTGCTCTGGGTGAATCAGTGAGTGAACTGTGTATGAATGGGAAGGCCTAGGACATTATTGTACACTGCTGCAGACTTTATGTATACTTACACTTAGCCTACAATAAATTTCTTCTTCAGTAATAAATTAACCTTAGCGTAGCTTTTTTTCTTTCTTTTTTTTAAATTTGATTTGATTTGATTTGATTTTTTGAGACAGAGTCTCGCTCTGTCGCCCAGGCTGGAGTGCAGTGGCGCGATCTCAGCTCACTGCAGGCTCCACCTCCCAGGTTCACACCATTCTCCTGCCTCAGCCTCCCCAGGTAGCTGGGACTACAGGCCTCCCAAAGTACCGGGATTAGAAGTGTGAACCACCGCGCTGGGCCCATTGTTTTATTTATTGCCATTTAAACTTTTGTTGTTGTTGTTGAAATGTAAAGACAAACATGTAAATTAGCCTATCAATATCACTGTCTTCCATCTCCACATGTTGTCCTCTTGGAAGGTCTTCAGGGGCAACGTCATGCATGGAGCTGTCATCTCTGAGGATAACCATGCCTTCTTCTGAATACCTCCTGTAGGACTTGTCTCAGGCTATTTTGCAGTCCACTTTAAATATATATATGAGTATATGTTAAAATAATATAAATTGATGATAAATACATAAACCAGTTACATTGTCATTTGTTGTCATTATCAAGTATTATGTGCTGTGCATGACTGTGCATGCTATACTTTTGTACAACTGGAAGTACAGTAGGTTTGTTTACACCTGCGTCACCACAAACAAGTGAGTAATGCATTGTGCTGTGACGTTATGATGGCTAGGCTGTTACTAGGTGATAGAAATTTTTCAGCCCCATTATAATCTTATGGGACGACTGTGAATATGCTATCTGTTGTTGACCAAAATGTCATTATGTGATGTGTAACGGTACTGTAGAATTGTCCTGGCGGGGAGCGTTTGGTATGCTGGGAACGGAAACAGGTATCAGTGAGTTTGCAGCTAGTGGGATGAGGTTTGCTTTTCAGAGCAGTAGAATAGGCCAATATTGAAGTCAGTAGAAGATACAGGCAATGAAGGCACCCAAGCTAAAGAACAATATGCATATTGTTCTAGCTCGCAAAGGATTGCTGATATTTTCAGCCATAGCTGTGCTCACAGGTAGCAGTTGTGGTACTACACGAGGTGTTGGGATATCAATGAAGTGTATCCTTTTATCTTTTGAACCAAGAGGGAAATGGATGTTGGATCACCAGCCTCCATGTCTGCCATGTGACTGGTGAAGGTAGTCTGGGGAATTTGAGTGCAGGTTTGCAGTCCCAGCAGCCTGCCCACTCTCTTCCCTCTGGCTGAAGTGACGCACTCATCATGCAGAGAGTTTATGGACGACGTTGTGGATGAGTGAGTGAGGCGGGTACTGAAGAAGGTGGGAGCTGCAGTTCTCTGAGCAAAGAGAGGCATGTGGGGGAAGAAAATTGTTCCCCTGAAAGTATTATTATTTCAAAAAGTTAAGAATGTCAATGATTTATAACCAAGAGCTTATTTGTTCTTCAGCACCAATCTTTTCCACTTCATTTGATGAAATCCATGTACATTGATAGAACAATTTTAAGAGAAGTTGCTTTTATTAAGTCCAAAACATCGATCAAAAAGGAAGATAAATAATAAAATAATAATTTGGGGAAATTCTTGCAGAAACCTGTGAGAAACTTAAAATACTTTCAGAATAAACTGTAGCTGGTTTAAATCATTGATAAGAATGCCCAGATAACTACAAATTCAGTTAGCTTTAATCTAAAATTAAGACTTCCTCTTCTCTCTGATTAGATCATGAAGAAACAGGCCTGTATGATTTTTAGAGGTGATTGGACTTTGATTATAACACAATCAGGGGAAAAGATAGAAGAGAGGAAACAAGAAAGAGGCATGGAATATCTGGAAGTGAAAAGGCTCAGAGGGAAATTTCACTGATACACATCTATAGAATGTGTATTAAACCAGACCATGTTAAAACAAAATAAACAAATTAAAAAACATATATGTCTTTGCCAACATACTTGTCCAAGGGCAAAGTGACTCTTGTTTTGGCCAAACCTTTTTTGGATTAAGAAGGCCTTCCTCGGCTGGACGCGGTGGCTCACACCTGTAATCCCAGCACTTTGGGAGGCTGATGCGGGCGGATCACTTGAGGTCAGGAGTTCAAGACCAGTCTGGCCAACATGGTGAAACCCCATCTCTACTAAAAATACAAAAATTAGGTGGATGTGGGGGCACATGCCAATAATCTCAGCTACTAGAGAGGCTGAGGCAGAAGAATCACTTGAACCCAGGAGATGAAGGTTGCAGTGAGCCGAGGTCACACCACTGCATTCCAGCCTGGGCAACAGAGCGAGACTCTGTCTAAAAGAAAAAAAAAAAAAGGCTTTCTCTTTTTATGTCTGCAAACCCTAGGACAGTAAGGGGCAAGAATAAGAACCCCTGCCGCAATATGTACAGTCCAGTGAAAAGATGGGGGATAAGTGTACCTTATAAATACGTGGTAGCATCATTAGCTCTGAGTTGGTTGGAATCCTGCTTGTTACATACGTGTTTAATGTTTCATTGGGGGCCTAAGTTCTGTTGCCCTTTAAGACTCCTGAAAAACTTTTTTCCTTATAGTCCCTGCTAAGTCATAATCTAGCCAGCTTCTCACTTCATTCAGTGCTACATGCCTTTCTCACCTACACCACTCCAAAACGTTGAGATTTTCTCCAGTGGTCAAGATAGCCCAGATTGATGATACATATTCATGGGCAGTACGTTATATAAAAGCAATAGAAATAAATACAATGTGAACTTTTTATAATTTTAACCGTAATCCGATGTTATTTGTACCTTTCCCTTTCTGAAAAGTAAATGTGGGCGATTGAGTTAAGTTTTAGTTGGGGATTTAGAGTACTATAGTACACACCGAAATGTGATGTGTTATTCATAAAGCTTAATTTTGAGAACTAAATAGTAATATTTCTATGATGATGATGGTATCTGGGCATTCACTAGAAATCTAATAAACTTCTTATCTCATTTAATAAGCATAGTTGAGTTCCAGTCATAATTATCAAGATAATAAAGCCAGCTGAGATAACTATGAATCTTTATATGATAAGAAATGTTATTCAAATAGATTTACATGCCTTGAATTGAAATGAGTGCTACCATCTCAACAGCTAGAAACATATTTTGCTGCCTGAAACTGCCTCTAATCTGAGCTACGGCAAACTTTCCTCCATGCAACAGCCAGATTATTTTTAGTAAAGGAAGCTTGAACAGATGAAGATAATCATATGGTTCTCCTAAATTAAATCTGTTAAGAGTGCGTTAATGTGAATCACCAGATCTGTAAGGCTTTATTGTCTCCATTGTTTAAATTCTATGAAACGGAACAACAACAAAAATCACTGCTATTTAAATTCTGCTATCCCTGTGATGTACCTACAGCAAGGCTGTCAACACATAGTAATATAATTGAAGGCATCTTGTGGTTCAGGAATAGTTTGGTGACTGGAAGTTGTAAAAGGGGAAACACGTCGTTGGCATTTCATGCGTTTAACATGGGTGCACCCTGCATGGAGGGACTCGGTAAATAATGGTGGTGATCGACTGTGTCAAAACCCAGCGGAGCTGCATGTTCGTGGAGGAAGTCACTTCACTTACACTAATGAGAAATATTCTTAAGTGATGTGACTTTTTTTTCTCGTGATAATTTTCTCAGAGTGGGTAAATTCTGGTGTTGAGATTAGATCATTAAATGCTTGCTTTTTATGATACCAAATCCGTTTTCGTGTTGGAAGTGAATTATCTACAATATTGTTTTAAAAGCTGTAGAAGGCTGAGGGCAGGGCATCAAGCCTGTAATCCCAGCACTTTGGGAGGCCAAGGCAGGCAGACAGCTTGAGCCCAGGCGTTCCACACCAGCCTGGCCAACATTCCGAAACCTTGTCTACACAAAAAATATAAAAATTAGCCAGGTGTGGTGGAGCACGCCTGGAGTCCAGCTACTCAGGGGGCTGAAGTGGGAGGATCGCTTGAGTCCGGGAAGTTTTGGCTGCAGTAAGCCATATCGCGCAACTGCACCCCAGCCTGGGCGACAGAGCGAGACCCTGTCTCGGAAAACACACAAACAAAACAAAACAAAACATAACAAAACAGGAAACCCAAAGCTATAGAGGTAGTACTTGGGAAAACTTTCAATACCAGCTGAGATGTTCAAGTTAGGCCACCATTGAGTTAACTCGGCAGTACTGAGTGATCAATACAGGAATAGACACTTGCTCTGGTTAACGCTGAGGCCAACAGCAGCGGCAGCATTGTTTTAAGTTCACTTTTACTTCAAAGTGGCCCCAGGTTTGGGGTTGTTATAAAGTGCGGTAAGCGTGAGTCCACTTCTCTCTCCTATCAGATGGTTTCAAGACTACCCCTTGCTCCATTCATTCATTTACTAATGCCTGTGTGACCTGTTTGCTATAGCTTCAATGGATTTTCACATTATTAGCTCATTTGTTATCTTATTTGACCCTGAGCTGTACCCACATTTTACAGATAAGATAGTGAGTCATGAAGATGTTAAATCAATGAGGTGAAGCTCAAGTGAGATTACATCCTGAATATAGATCTTCTGAGTCTTTCTCTACTGAGTTCTTTCCATGATCACATTGTTCTCTTACTGTGGTTATTCAGTGTATGCACTAATATTCACTCTGTGTGTAGTATTTTGCTAACTGCTTTATCTCATTTAACGATCAGTTCTGTTTGTTAGGTGCAATTGTTATTTCCACATTATATATCATAACATTGGTGTTCAGAAACACCCCCATCCTTACCTGGCTAGTAGTGACCATTAGATTCGAAACCCAGTCATTCTGATACCAAGACACAAAACCACTGTTGATCATGTTGACATCCTCATTGCTGTGACATCAGGAACTTGTATACATTACATTCACATCTCCGTCATAATTGAATTTTGTTATCAAGACTAGTGGTATGGATGGAGATATTTAGGGAATTGCACTAATAAATATGGACTATTTATGGATTAATTGTCAGTATCTGAGAAATCATCTTGTTTGGGATCTATATTCCAAGAGTCATTCTCATGGCTGGTGGAATTTGCTCCTGTTCTCCATGCTCACAATACTTCTTCTTCCTGCAAAACCTTCTGATGCTCCTCATTCCTCTGCTCTCAGCTTAAAACACAGCTCCCTCAGAAGTCGAAGTCTCTCATCCCTCCAATTTATGCTCAAAGAATCTAAGTATTAATTGCCTGTTTAATTTTTTTTTTTTTTTTTGAGATGGAGTCTCACCCTCTTGCCCAGGCTGGAGTGCAGTGGCACGATCTCGGCTCACTGCAAGCTCTGCCTTCTGGGTTCAAGCGATTCCACTACCTGAGCCTCCCAAGTAGCTGGGATTACAGGCATGAGCCACCACGCCCAGCCTGTTTAATCACTTTTATCCTCCTGACGTTCAAAGTCTTTTTCAGTATTCCATCTCCTCAATCCTGCAAAATGTGTGTCACTTATTAGATGCTGATTATTTGTTGAAGGAATTAATAAATCAGTGACTTGAAATTAGAAACAATTAATGCTCTTTCAGAACTTTATGATAGTATTTGGTAGTGATTTCAAACACTAGGAAGAATGAAGGGTGTCTTTGAGAAACTAGAGTAATTAAGTAAAATAGGTTGACTGTGGTGGTTCAAGCCTGTAATCCTAGTACTTTGGGAGGCTGAGGTAGGCGGATCACTTGAAGTCAGGAGTTAAAGACCAGGCTTGCCAGCATGGTAAAACCCCATCTCTACTGAAAAAATACAAAAATTATTTTTTTGTGTGGATTTTATTTTTTTGTATGTATGTATACAGTTGTATGTATTATTTTTTATATGGATGTAGTGCCATGTGCCTGTAATCCCAGCTACTTGGAGGCTGAGGCGTGAGAATTGCTTGAAACTGGGAGACAGAGGTTGCAATTTGCCAAGATCGTGCCACTGCACTCCCACCTGGGCAAGAGCTCGAGACTCCATCTCAAAAAAAAAAAGAACAGAAAAGAAAAGAAAAAGAAAAAGAAATTCAGTAAAATAATTGGAAGCCACTGATAAGTTCACAGATACTGTCTTCCCATGCCCATGTGCTGATGGAAATTCAAGAGGGATCCTAATGACTATGGGAGAACCAGCAGAATTAGTGCTGTTGTATTGCTTATTTGTCTGTAAACTATATTCCATGAGATACACTACTGTTTCATGTTATTTAAATTATCTAAAGGCCTTTAATAAAGAATATATTACTGAGGTATTTTGAATAACAATAAAGGAAAATCAAAATGGGCCACATTGTCAGAAAGTGGGGAAAATGCTGGGAATAGAATGACAAGAGATAAGGCTAAGAAGACCTGATCCACTAGGAAGGTGTTTGGTGCTCTCTGTGCCCCCATTTCAGAGGTACGAGGAGGAGCTGGTACCATTCCTTCTGAAGCTATTCCAATCAATAGAAAAAGAGGGAATCCTCCCTAACTCATTTTATGAGGCCAACATCATCCTGATACCAAAGCCTGGCAGAGACACAACAAAAAAAGATAATTTTAGACCAATATCCCTGATGAACATCGATGCAAAAATCCTCGATAAAATACCGGCAACCCAAATCCAGCAGCACATCAAAAAGCTTATCCACCATGATCAAGTGGGCTTCATCCCTGGGATGCAAGGCTGGTTCAACGTACGCAAATCAATAAACGTAATCCAGCATATAAACAGAACCAAAGACAAAAACCACATTATTATCTCAATAGATACAGGAAAGGCCTTTGACAATATTCAACAGTCCTTCATGCTAAAAACTCTCAATAAATTCGGTATTGATGGAATGTGTCTCAAAATAATGAGAGCTATTTATGACAAACCCACAGCCAATATCATACTGAATGGGCAAAAACTGGAAGCATTCCCTTTGAAAACTGGCATAAGACAGGGATGCCCTCTCTCACCACTCCTATTCAACATAGTGTTGGAAGTTCTGGCTAGGGCAATCAGGCCAGAGAAAGAAATCAAGGGTATTCAGTTAGGAAAAGAAGAAGTCAAATTGTCCCTGTTTGCAGATGACATGATTGTATATTTGGAAAACCCCATTGTCTCAGCCCAAAATCTCCTTAAGCTGATGAGCAACTTCAGCAAAGTCTCAGGATACAAATTTAATGTGGAAAAAATCACAAGCATTCTTTTACACCAATAACAGACAAACAGAGAGCCAAGTCATGAATGAACTCCCATTCTCAACTGCTTCAAAGAAAATAAAATATCTAGGAATCCACCTTACAAAGGATATGAAGGATCTCTTCAAGGAGAACTACAAACCACTGCTCAGTGAAATAAAAGAGGACACAAACAAATGAAAGAACATACCATGTTCATGGATAGGAAGACTCAGTATTGTGAAAATGGCCATACTGCTCAAAATTTATAGATTAAATGCCATCCCCATTCAGCTACCAATGACTTTCTTCACAGAATTGGAAAAAACTGCTTTAAAGTTCATATGGAACCAAAAGAGAGCCCGCATTGCCAAGACAATCTTAAGCCAAAAGAACAAAGCTGGAGGCATCACGCTGACTTCAAACTATACTACAAGGCTACAGTAACCAAAACAGCATGGTACTGGTACCAAAACAGAGATATAGACCAATGGAATAGAACAGAACCCTCAGAAATAACACTACACATCTCCAGCCATCAGATCTTTGAGAAACCTGAGAAAAACAAGCAATAGGGAAAGGATTCCCTATTTAATAAATGGTGCTGGGAAAATTGGCTAGCTGTAAGTAGAAAGCTGAAATTGGATCCTTTCCTTACTCCTTATATGAAAATTAATTCAAGATGGATTAGAGACTTAAATGTTAGACCTAAAACCATAAAAACCCTAGAAGAAAACCTAGGTAATACCATTCAGGACATAGGCATGGACAAGGACTTCATGTCTAAAACACCAAAAGCAACAGCAACAAAAGTCAAAATTGAGAAATGGGATCTAATTAAACTAAAGAGCTTCTGCACAGCAAAAGAAACTACCATCAGAGTGAACAGGCAACCTACAGAATGGGAGAAAACTTTTTCAATCTACTCGTATGACAAAGGGCTAATATTCAGAACCTACAAAGAACTCAATAAAATTTACAAGAAAAAAGCAAACAACCCCATCAAAAAGTGGGCAAAGGATATGAACAGACACTTCTCAAAAGAAGATATTTATACAGCCAACAGACACATGAAAAAATGCTCATCATCACTGGCCATCAGAGAAATGCAAATCAAAACCACAATGAGATACTATCTCACACCAGTTAGAATGGCAGTCATTAAGAGGTCAGGAAACAACAGGTGCTGGAGAGGATGTGGAGAAATAGGAACACTTTTACACTGTTGGTGGGACTGTAAACTAGTTCAGCCATTGTTGGAAACAATGTGGCAATTCCTCAAGGATCTAGAACTAGAAATGCCATTTGACCCAGCAATCCCATTACTGGGTATATACCCAAAGGATTACAAATCATGCTGCTATAAAGACACATTCACACATATGTTTATCACAATAGCAAAGACTTGGAATCAACCCAAATGTCCATCAGTGACAGACTGGATTAAGAAAATGTGGCACATATACACCCTGGAATACTATGCAGCCATAAAGAAGGATGAGTTCGTGTCCTTTGTAGGGACATGGATGCAGCTGGAAACCATCATTCTGAGCAAACTATCACAAGAACAGAAAACCAAACATCGCATGTTCTCACTCATAGGTGGGAACTGAACGATGAGATCACTTGGACTCAGGAAGGGGAACATCACACACCAGGGCCTATTGTGGGGAGTGGGGAGTGGGGAGGGATAGCATTAGGAGATATGCCTAATGTAAATGACGAGTTAATGGGTGCAGCACACCAACATGGCACATGTATACATATGTAACAAATCTGCACATTGTGCACATGTACCTGGAACTTAATAGAAGTATAGTAAAATAAATAAATAAAAGTAGGTTATAAGCAAAGAGGCCAAAGGTATGTAAAGATACTGATATATATTCCAAAAATGTATGTCCATACAGATTTCTTGTAGCAAAATCTTAACTTGGTGCCTCTTTTCATAATTAGTAAATTTAGTTACTGTTTTCCTACCCACCAGATAGGAAAGTGTCCACCATCCTGGCATGATGGTGATGTCTGTCTGACATCTGCCTCTGAAGGACAGAGATATAGTTAGCAAGGATATCACTGTATTTCATGGTAAAAAACAGTAAATAAAAAAAGCTTATTTATTTGACCTGTATTTTTTAAAAACTGTGTCTGAAAAGTAAACAAAACAACAAATACTTCTATGATAAATTGACTTTGTTACTTTGTAAACTTGTAGCCTTGGACATATCTCTTAGCATCTCCAAACCTTAGTCTCTCCATCTGTAAAACAGGCTGTGGTACCGCCTGCCTTGCTTTGTTTCTGGGTCACCAGAGATAAGGTACATATGGTATTAACTGTGGCTTCTGGCAAGTGGCATGTATTCATTATACAATTGCTCTTTTTAGAAAGCTAAGTCATCATGTGCATGTCACATGTGATCTGCTGAAATAAGGATGGACTCTAGAACACATTTGGTAAAGATTTTCATCAAAATGATCAATGATTTCTTAAAAGTTAGGGTTTCCTGGTCAACTTCTGTAATTGTAAAAACTCATGAACTTATAAATAAGGTTTTATTCCCTGATATATTATAAGTAATATTTTACTTTTGTCTTCCAATCGACTTGTTTATCTTCCTATGTCAACATCCTCATGTATGTGAAAGAAAATTCTTGTTGGTTTTTAGATCATAGAATATTGCTACTGCTTTGTGTGTTCCATTGATTTTTCTATGAAAACAGTTAATTTAATTGTGATAATAGTGACCATTGGGTTTGACAGTGAACATCTTAAAAATTCAAAGTAACAGTGACGTATGTAATGTGACAGTTCAGTTTTTCTCTCATGTGAAAATTTAGATCGGTGGTTCAAGGCTGCTATGGCACTTCATGGTGACAGGAACCCAGACTCTTTCGATATTGTTGCTCTGCTGTGTATAACCTAAACTTGTGGTTCGAGATGCACTATGTATATTACAAACAGGAGAGGAAAAAAAGTGGATGATGAAAAGGACAAGTAGAAGTTTCCACAGGACACTTCTGTTGTTCTGTAAATATGACGTATTGTTGTGTAACTCAGTAGATCTCTTTTCATTTCTGAGTCTGTGCTATTGTGTGATACCCCATGGTTTATTCTAGTCACTGTCAAAGGACATTTGCTTGTCTCCAGGTTTGGGTTAACATGAGTAAGGCTGTGATGTTAGATTCTTATACGAGTCTATGTTGCTGTATGTGTGCATATATTCTCATTTTTCTTGGACCAACACCTTGGAGTGACAGTGCTGAGTCATAGTTTAAATATATGTTTAACATAATAAGAAATTCCAGGGCTGGGCGCTGCGGCTGTAACCTGTAATCCCAACTATGAGAGGCCGAGGCAGGCGGATCTTTTGACGTCAGGAGTTCCAGACCAGCCTGGCCAATGTGGTGAGACCCCGTGTCTACTAAAAATTCAAAAATTAGCCGAGTGCAGTGGTGCATTCCTGTAATCCTAGCTACTCGGAAGGCTGAGGCAGGAGAATCACTTGAACCCAGGAGGCAGAATTTGCAGTGAGCGGAGATCTCGCCACTGCACTCCAGCCTGGGCGACTGAGTGAAACTCTGTATCAAAAAAAAAAAAAAAAAAAAGAAAGAAAGAAAATCCAAAACCACTTTCAAATTAGTTGTTTTACATTTCCACCAATTACATGTGAGAGTGTTTGTTAATCTTTATCCTCACTGACATTTAGTATTATGATAGTGGCTAAGATGTGAAGTCAAGTGAAATTGTATCTTGTGATTTTAACTTGCATTTTCCTGATTATTAATGATGTTGACCATCGTTTTATATAATTATTGGCAACTTATACGTCTTGTTTTGTGAATAGCCTGTTCAAATTTTTTGCGTATTTTTATGTGTTTGTGTCTATATTATTAATGTGTTCTTTATATTAGCTCTGAGATTATTTGACAATTATATGTATTATTAATATTTCCCAAGTCTGTGGCTTGTATATTCATATTTTAGTGTTTTTGATGAGCTTTAATATTCATTGAAATTCAATTTATACATTTCTTTATGTGGGGTTAGAGTCTTCTGTGTCCTTACAAGGAAGTTCTACCTGTTCCAAGGTTATAAAGATGTTCCCTTTTTTTTTCTGTATGGAGTGAGATATTTATATTCACCTTTTCAAGCAACATTTGCTACAGAGATTCTCTGTCTCTTATTGAGTTTCCTTGTCAACTTCTCAGTTCATTTTTTTCCTCACTCACTTTATTGAGAATAATTTGTGTAAATAGACTTCCTCCATTTGAAGGGTACAATTTGAGGAGTTCTGACAAGTACATAACAACATAAAGCCACCAGCACAGTCATGATAAAAAACATTTCCATAGCCCCTCTATTTGTCTGCCAGGACTGCCATGACAAAATACCCCAGACTGGAATGCGTAAACAATAGAAATGCAATCATTGACACTGATATTTCATTTTAAGTGATCTTCTCTAATTTAAAAGAAGTGTTGCTGTTATTTGAATTTTTATTTCTTTGATGCCTAGGAAAGTTTGCTGAGCACCCCCTCAATGCCAGGCCCTTCTGTAGGTGTTAGGATGCCTCAGGGAACAGAGTAGACCAAGTTGGCTTTTGTATAGCTGTGGTCAGTAGGGACAGACAGCCCTTGCTCTGTGCTGGGCCACTGCATTAGTGAGGTTGGGCGGGACGGTGGTGATAATTATTATGAAGAAAAGGAAGCCCGGAAGGGCAGACAGAGAAGTGGAGCAAAGTCAGGGATGGCCTTTCTAGTAAGGCAGCATTTAACCTCAGCCCTAGGGGAAGGCTACAAGTGGAAAATGAACATATTTGGAGCAAAACGTCAAATATAATCTTTGTATATTGATGAATATAGTTTTGACCTAGCAGATCCGTTGAAAGAGTCAGGAGGAACCCCAGAGTCTGCAGACCACACTTTGAAAATTGGACCCCACGAATTTCACTATTATGTTGTAATACAAGCGGACATAGTTTAGAAAATGGCTTAAGGAGAACATTTCTATTATAACTCATATAAGAATATCTTGTTGTTTTTTCCCAAAGGGTCCATCGTGCTGGGATGATGTTTTAATTCCAAACCGGATGAGCGGTGAATGCCAATCCCCACACTGCCCTGGGACTACTGCAGTAAGTACCTGGTCGCATTCATTCCTCTTATTGCGAGAAAATGATGGCATCTTCACTGTTTGCTAGGAAATTAGAGACAAAAATGTCAACTGACTTGTTCTTCCATCTAATAATGTTTACCAAAATTGTTATGATAGTCAAATATGTTAATTACATTCACCAAAAATCCAGCCTGTGACCCTGCCTTCCAGGGTCGCTTTCCTAGTGACTTAACAATTTTGGGGACCGTGTAGAAATGTGTCAATTTTAACTCCTTACAAAGTTACATCCATAGAAAGAAAAGGAAACGCAAGAGAAGGAGAGCCAGTTCAGAGCTTCCAAAAGAAAAATAACAAAAGTATAAGATTCACCTTTTTTCCTGATCCAATGATATTTTATATTTATATTCCCCATAATTAAAAATTGATTTTTTTTCTGCTTTATCTCCTTCTACCTTTCTTTAGTAGTTTCTGACATAGTGGACTATTACAAAATATAGTATGAGTGGTCGGCTCTGAAATCGAATTACCATCCTCTGTTCTTTGTTATCCTTTCTCTCTTTGCAAGTATATGCCGTATGTTTCATAGACAGCAGATATTTCCTGAAAGAATCCCTAAGTTCTGAATTTGTTTGTTTATTTATTTATTTATTTATTTATTTTTATTTTTATTTTTTTTTGAGTCAGAGTCTCACTTTGTTGCCCAGGCTGGAGTGCAGTGGCGCAATCTAGGCTCACTGCAAGCCGTGCTTCCCGGGTTCACGCCATTCTCCTGCCTCAGCCTCCGGAGTAGCTGGGACTATAGGCGCCCACCAGCACACCTAGCTAATTTTCTTTTTGTATTTTAAGTAGAGATGGGGTTTCACCGTGTTAGCCAGGATGGTCTCGATCTCCTGACCTCACGATCTGCCCGCCTCGGCCTCCCAAAGTGCTGGGATTACAGGCATGAGCCACCACACCCGGCCGCTCTGAAATTATTTTTAAGATAATTTTGTTATTATGGTCATGTTTAACATGTATATTGTTGTATAAAAAAAACCTCAAAACTCGCTGGCTCCATCGTAATCTGACTGTATACATTTCCTGAGTTGTAAATACTGTTATGGTGCCAACACAAATGTCAGCGTTAGTTCCCAAACTGTCAGAGCCAGCTGGCCACTCATATCTTCTCTAAGGAACAGAGTCTGTCAACAGCAACAGGTACCATGTTTGAGCGAGAATCATTAAAGGAGCTTTATCTCGCCAATCTGCTGGCTGATCGGAAGGATACCAAGACAGCAGTGGGCAACAATAAACAGTCACTCTCCACCAGACTAGGGCTAGGGGCTGTGAACAGATTTTTGTCCATCCAAATCCTGAAGAAAGAAATCCTGAAGAAAAATAATGACTTGTATGTCACTCACAGATTTTTGAGACATCACATAGTCTTGCCAGTTTCCCACTGGGATGAAATTAAAGCGCATATTTCCTAGGGCGGCATTCTTAAGTATAATTACATACCTTTACATGTATACAAATGTAATATGTTTATATTATAGCATACATAATATGTAGATATAATTACATCTAATAGTGTAATTATATATACATCTGTGTTTCCTCAGATACATATGTGTGATACATATATACATACATATAATCTTGCCCCTAAAAACTTGTAAGTACAACCCGATAGGTTTATGCTTACAAGTTTTTAGGGTCAACATTATATGTATGTATAGGGTATACATATATACAACAGTATATGTATAATGTTTGAGTTATAGCTGTAACTGAAACCTGAGTTTGGGGCCAATATTCACTCTTCCTGTGCGACACAGAAAGTCCTGGGTCTGGCATGTTGTTTAATGCAGTCAGTCATGAGTTGTAGTCCTGGGTACTGGGCTGAGAGTAGCCCAAATCCTTTAGGAGCCCTGTCTTTCAAAGGAATCCTGAAATGATTTTCCCAGTCAGTATTTCAAGGAACATAAACTAACAATCAGAAAAACCACAAAATATATGTGGAAACAAGCCATGGTGAATAAGAGTGAGCAGAATTCAAAACAGTAAAGAATATAGAAATTGAAATCATCAAGAATAGAGTATAAGGATACTTAATATGTTTAAAAAATAAAACTGTATAAGACAAAGATTAAAAAAAAAAAGAAAATATTGGAAATATCCAGTCGAATTAAACAAGCACACACACCTGAAATTCTAGAATTATATATAAATTTTAATAATTGACACAAAGTTTACTAAATGGGCTGAATAGCAAATAAGACATAGCTAAAAAGAGAAAATAGAACTTAGATCTGAAATTTGACCTGAAAAAAAATTATCCTAAATACTGCCAGAACATAATAATAGATTTGAAATATAAAAGAGAACTTAAAAAACATGGAAGATAGAATTTGATAATACAGTCATTCCTATCTACGGCCACACCACCCTGAATATGCCCGATCTCATCTGATAATACAGTCATTCTATGTATCTTTGGGGGATTTGTTCTAGGGCACCTTCCGCCCACTTTGGATACCACAGTCCACAAATAAGGGGACTCATAGGCTGTTTGAAGCCATCACAGCTGTCACATAGAGACTTTAAAATCCATGGGGCAAGGAAGCCTTGCCCAGAAGCTTCCAGCGGACACCCCTTGATCCCCTTGTCCAGATTAGGCCAATTCTGTGCACAGACAGTCCGGATTCGCTCCAGGGTAGTGTGGGTGACACTAGAGGCTGCGTTCTTTGATCATGTGGGGGCAGTAGCTTCCCCATCAGGATGGAGAGGAAGGACGGCTTCTTCCCATCAGCCCTATGGGTGACAACTACCCCTGGGTTCCAGGGACGGTCAGAAAGTATATCATCGCCCCCGAAGGCCTCACACCTCTGTGGCCCTTGAGGCCACCCCATGGCCCGTGGCACGGGTGCTCTGGACATGGGGTTGCATCATGACCAAAGGCTTTCTCACAAAGGCCACGCGCCTGCTTGCCTCTCAGGTGGGAGCACATTGTTCCTAAACAAGGATGAGGAGGCACATGCACAGCAACCTTAAGACCATGTCTGGTGTGCACTCCCAAGTGTGTATCTGCGGCGGAAAACTGGCCATGCTCATGAGGCCTATTAGCCTATGAAGTTCCTGGTGACAAATGAAGCTTCTTCATACTCATTGCACTCACCAGGCATCTCTCCAGTGTGAGCATTCATGATGCTTAAGGCCTGAGCGTGGCTGAAGAATCTCTCATAGGTGGCCTCTCCTGGGTGTGAGTTCTCCATGCTGAATGAGTGGGAACTTTCTCAGCCTGGCTTCCCCAACAAATCCCTTCTGTGGTGTGGACTTTGGAATTCTGAAGGAGCTGACAGCTTTGGCTCCAGGTTTCTTCATCTTCCCTGCACTCGAAAGACCTCTCCTTGCATAGAAGATCCTGGTGCGGAATGAGGGGGGAGTTTTAGACACTTTCTTATCATTGCAGCACTTGTAGGACGTGTGTAGTTCCTCACACTCCTAGCACATATGGGACTTGCCTGGTGAATTTTCTGGCAGTAAATAATGGCTGCTGCTTCTCAAGACCTTTCCAAACACCATGCGTTTATAGGTTCAGAGCTGGGCCTCCCTGTCTTCTCTGTATTCAAGTCCTTGCTGTTCGGTACCCTGGCCCCTCATCAATTCCAGCTGTGTGGCCACAGTGGTTGTGGGGAGCGGGGAGTGGCCTCAAGTCCCAGTCAGGGCTTGAGTTCAGAGGTCTTCAGTAGTCTGCATGGACCATGCTCCTCTGGGCCTAGTAGAAAGCCCCTTCTCCAGGAGAGCAGCCAGCTATGTCCTCAAAGGTCATGGCCCCTGTGCCAAGGTCATTATCTTCCTCACCCTTATTGGAACCTCAGGCTGGGGACCTCCCGGGAAGCAATTCCTGGCCCATTCACCTGGTCAGTCTAGTCACTGTCAACATTAAACCCTCAAAGTTAGAGGTGAACCTCCATTGTCTAGTATAACCATTCAAGGGATTGAACTAAAATACAAAATGCCAAATTGGGAGACGGAAAAAAAAAAAAAGAGAGGGGGTGAAATATAGGAAAGTGGGACAACTTAAGTAGCACACACAAAAATGGCACAAGTAAAACCTCATGTAACAGAAAGGAAAAGAAATGGAAATGCACTAACTGAAGTTTAAAAGACAATGACTCTTAGACTGGGTTAAAGGAAGAGAATCTAGCTTTACGCAGGTTACAAAAGACATACGTAAAAGAGGTGAGCAGAAAAACATCAAAAGTAAAAGAATGGAAGGTAATAATCCAGGCAAGTATTATCTCAAGAATGCTGTTGAAACCATTTTAATTGCTCATAAAATAGATTCTTAGGGGAGGGTGGAAACATTACCAAAAAAGAGACTTTCAAGATTTTGAGAAAAAATATGTTCAGAATCCCAGGAAAAATAGACTTTTGAGGTTCTGGGGATAGAAAGGTTTAGTAACCCAGGAAGATAAAGCAGTTTAAAATGGTATAATCTTAGTAACATGGATTCAAAATATACTAAGGAAACATTGTCAGAATTAACAAAATACGTAGATAAATGTAACACCATGGTGGGAGAGAGAGTAACACAGCTCTCTGCAGAGTTGGAGGCTCCTGCAGTACAAGCTTAGGAAGGATGCATCTGATTCATACCACCAGTGAGCCCACGACATCAGGATAGAGTCACTTGGCAACTGGAGGATATCAACAAGTGATCATGTTTTAGGACCTTAAGAAATTTAAGTATCAATAGCAAAAATATAACTCTAAAAATCTGTTACACGTGGACATGCAAATCACTGAGTGAATGTAAAGAGCTAAATAGAAATAAGGGAACAAGCAACAATGAAAGGGTACCACATAGCAGATATTTTGGAGTATAGCTAAATTTGTATTTAAACAGGGAATTCAGGATCATAAATACCTCAAAGATATTCTTATTAAGGTAGGAAAAGGAAGCATCATATCCAACTATATTTTTTCTGCCATATTTAATAAACACCAACTAAACGTCTGTTAAGTGAAGGGACTGAGGGTTACAGGACTAACCATATCAACAGCTAGCCCAAGTTCAGTGCTCAGTGTGAGCTGAACTCTTTCACTCTCTCTTAAAACCATTTTTCTGGATTGCATTTTCCCAATGCAGCTAAATATAAACTCTGACTCCTGTATTTTCTAAAGTCAAGGTTTTGATGGTATTTTGGACCCTATATATAATTTATTTTATATATTTTAAGTTTATTAAAATTTTGAATTTCTATCACTTAGACAAAATATCCATGTACTTAGAATTTAAAATAGCAGCATTCCTAATATATTCTTAATTAATTAATATTTATACACTTAAAGATAATCTTAGTAGATCATTTTAAATAGCTGTAAAATTTACCTGTGGTTTTTAAGAGTACAAATACAAACTTGACCCTAACTCTCCTATAGACAGAGAAACCTGAACCCAATTCAGCTGTACGCCAATCGCTGTTACTTTAGGAGGGAGCATACTATTTGTTCTTACCTTTTTATCAAAAGAATTCCAGTCAACTCAAAGGATATAGGCTTGAGATTAAAAAGGGGATGAAATCAATTAGGATTTTCTCCATTAGTGAAACTAACTTGACTTCGGATATGGCATCAGACTTTAGTTATTCTGTGTCAATCTTCATTTTACAATTTACCTATGATACCTTAAACCAAGCTCGTTCAACCTGCGGCACTGTATGTTGCCAAAGATAGCTTTGAATGTGGCCCAACACAAATTTGTAAACTCTCTTATGAGATTTTTTTGTGTGTGATTTTTTTTTTCAGTTCAGCAGCTGTTTTTAGTGTTAGTGTATTTTATGTGTGGCCCGAAACAATTCTTCTTCTTCCTATGTGACCCAGGGAAACCAGAAGATTGGACACACTGGCCTTAAAAACTTCAGAGGAATAATTTGTATTTACATGTGTACTGGGGGGTGTGTGTTTCTCTTACTTGGGCACGCATAGACTAAGGAAAACCCAGAGTCCTAGTGTCTGAGCATTATTTCTGAGTTCTGAATCGTAACTTGTAACACTGAGCTCTGCTGTCATCAAATGCTCCCCTCCGAGACCTCTGGCTTTGGCTGTGCTTTTCCGGTAATGAGGAGCCTCTTAGCCAACTACAGGAACCTTGCCTGTTCTCTCACACCTGACAGTCACACAGTAGGGCTTAGGATGGGGGAATTTCCTCAAATAAAAAAGAAAGAAAATTTAAATGATGTCTTCAAAGTAATAAATGACTTTAAAGGTCATTTTAAAGAAATTCTTGTTGAAGGGTGTTGATTTCCTACTGCACAACCTATCATATTTTTTATATATCATATATTTTTGAGAGGCAGAATTTACCTGAAGTGTTATGTAAAATAGTATTTTCTTTTTTAGATTATTTGATTTTGACTGGAGTTCAACTCTTATACATCAAACATTTTTTTTTTCTTATCAGAAGCAGTAGCGTAGGACCTCTTACAATAACTCCAAGATTTATTTCAAATGAAATTAGATACTTAAAACTATCCCCTGAACTGTAATAAATAATGTAACTATTAAACTCAGTATAATAAATAGAGTGTTTTCATCTTATTCAACCTGCAATCTATTTTTCACACTTTCTCCCTCTTAGGCTCAGTATATGCCAACTGGAACATTAGTTTGAATACAAGTTAATATTCATGTCTGTACCTCTGATTTCATGTTCTTGAGAGACATTAACTGAAACCAAATTAATAGCAAATACGTCTCCTAATACTGAGCAATTTTGATTTATATCAGAAGTCATTTCCATATTTTATGTCCAAAAAGTTTCTTAATCATGTTTTAGTTGGATCAAATTACTATCCTCCAAGGAGTCTGCATTTCTTTTGTTTGTTTTTATTGTTGTTTTAGACTTCATTAGAATCACAGAAAATGAGACTCAGAATTTCTCAGGATGGTTTCATGTGTGACCTGTATGTTTGTCTTTGTTTGTTTGTTTGTTTTCTGGTATCTAATAACAATAAAAGGTTGGTTTGCTTTTGTTTTTTAAAAAAATGACCTTGGATTGAAAAGTGTCCCTGAGATAGTCACAAATGACGGTCTTTTTTTGCACATCATGGGAGCTGTGGTCTCCATATTCTCATGTTGCCCATGCTCGTCTGCACTGTGTAATAACTATCAGCACAAACATCTCCAAATATATATTTAAGCAATTCCAGCTTTTGTGGCCTTTCAGGGGTCCCATTGTGGTCAAAGGTGCAGCTGGACACTTAAATGTAGAGAGTAGAAAATGAAAACAGAGGTAAAAGACAAATGGGCTCATTCACTCCCCTTTCCCTTGTGCCCTGGTGTTTGGCTGAAGAGAAATGCTCTGCCTGCCCTTACGTTGTTCTCCACAGTCATATTTAATTAATTCTAAACAAAATTGAATTGTGAAAACTTTGAAGTCAAGCTCAGATTATGATTGAATGGTGTCTAAGCGTGACAAAGTGTTCTCTGTTGTCTGACATGCAATTTGGGGTGACAAACTAGAAAATTTTCTTAGAACATTTTTCAAAAATCCGATCCAGCATTCAGACTCAAGGACAGCTTATTTCTAAACCAAGTTTTGAGTACTTGATAACAAAAAATTTCTTGTTCTTTTTTGAATGGTTAAGGTTAAAATTAGAAGATAGATTTTTTTTTTACAGAATTAGTTTAAATCTTACAAATTTGAATCAAAATTTCATTGATATATGAAAACTCATTAGTTGCCCATGAAAAAAAGTGTCAATTTTTAAAGCGTGCTATAAAAATTAAGGTAATTTTTTAAGAATCTCTGAATATCTTTGAGGGTATGAACCCTAACCTCAATTTCGTTCTCTTTTTTCTGTGAGATAACCATGACATAACTTCTTTTTCATCAGGGCTCTTTTATAACTTGGTGGAAAACTGAATTAACAGCCATTTTCATGGTAGTGTTAAAGACTCCTTGTAAACTGCTACATGAAAAATTAATCTCCAGAGAAAGAAAACCAGGTGCCGGAACCAGTGTGCCTGTAGCAGAGAATCTGCACATGTCAAATAACAGTGTCCACACTGCTATCACAGAACACGACCTTGGTTTAGTCTATGACGCCATCTTTCCTGCAATATGCAGCTTCCAAAATATGTTTTTTAACTGTCGAAGATGCTTCTTGCTTCCCTGTTCCAGGAACCTCCTAGTCAAGGTGAATGTCAGCTGTTTTTTACACTTGATGATCTGTGATTCTCTATTCTATAGAATACTTTGCATCATACCTTATATGTACAGTAGAACAAAATCATGCATATTACTACAACATACTCAAATATGAGGAATTTAAAACCTGTTTATAAACCCCAGAGGCTTCAAAAGTCTTACTTCTTCATTTGTTTTGCCTTTCCATAGAATGATTCACAAGTCAAACGTGTCAGTCCGAGGCTGTATTGATGTTTGCATTGCAGGTTTAGACAAAGGACCTGACAACAAAGAAACAACCAAGCACTTTATCTCGATTACTCAGAAAGAAGTGTGCTTCTAGACCACTAGGTTTTAGATTAGGAGAGAGTACATATCGATCTACCGGAGAAGATAGCAATAGATACAAAAAAGATAATTTCAAATAGATTTATAAATGAGATTCTGAGAACCAGAGCAAAGAAAGATTAAATACTGCTGTAAACATTCCCGAATGTTTCAATCGGGATGGTAGATTAGACCCAAATGGAAATATCAGGGATTAGAGATGGGAGGTCACTCTGAGATAGCCTCGGTGCAGATACACAGGAGCCTAATGGAGTGAGAAGAATAGAAGGAAGACGTGAGAGTAATGGGCCAAGAGATTGAGGCCTGCTTCTTGGCTGGGAAACAGCCCTCCTGGTCCTTCCAGCAGGTGATTGATGGCTCCCGGAGACGCGTACTTCATCATGCCTTGATGGCGGTCATTAAGAAGCTATCATCTCTCTTACTCAGGTCAAGCTAGCTCTCAAAAAGTTATCAAGAGCCACAGTAAAATTTAGTTTTTAAGATATATGTGGCAAAAATCCCTTAAAGCCAATTTCCCAAACTTGAGATTTAGGATGGAAATTATAAGCACATGGAGAATCAAATCACAACTGAGACAATGTCAGGTGCTGTTGACCCACGTGTGGTGAAACACTCCCTTCCACTAACGTTTCTTGGAGAAAGGACCATAGTTTGGGATCTTTGGATCATCTGAGCTTCCTCAAGTAGGCAGTCGTCATTCCCCTTAATACTCAGGGCTTGGGAAAATAACTTCAGTGGTGATCACCTTATGTGTGTATTATTTACAAGGTACAGAGAAAGTGTTTATGTTTCAAGAGTGGAAAAGCCAAAGATCATTTTTAAAATGTGCATCTTTCCATTGAAAGAAATGTAGATAATTTTTATAACACACTGATTTGTTGTGCTAGTCACTATGCAGAAAACAAAGACTGACCTTCAGGATGTAGGAATCTAGCCGAGTAGAAAATACTTCACAGAAATCACTGCAATTCAGATTCCGCAGAGCAAGTAAAAAGCTTACCAAGCACCTCTTCTGTGCCAAGCATTAGGGTAGAAAAACGAGTACTGAATTCACTGCTTTCATAGTTTGGGAAAAATTGGGGATGGAGTGAAACATGTAAGCAAACAATGATTTTTATACCAGGACCTAAATGCTGATAAGGCTGGATGTGAAGGACCATGCAAGGACTTCCCTGTGAACAGGGCAGAGAAATAACACAAGTTAGTATTTCATGAGTGACATGAAACACGCACAGAAAGTGCTTATGGAGTTCAGAAAACACAAAGGTGATCAAAGAGGACTTCGTGGAGGAGGTGAAGCCCAAGGGGTGGGTGGTGAGATTTTCACAGGTGGTGATATTGGCAAGGTTGGAAACATTTTGTGAGTTACAGGAAATGACAGGAATAAAGGAATAGAAAATTAAGGTTGATGTATTCCCTAATCCTACTGGCCACTTGTTCTGTGCCAGACAGTCTGCTCAGCTCCAGTGTATAAAATCAACATTCCCTGCTTTGATGGAGCTCTGCCCAGTCCTGATGACCTTGGACTTGTCAAGAAGGAAGATGAGAAAGAAAAGAGGATGTTAAGAGGACATGAAACAGGGCAGCTGCCTGGAATCTACCCTGGGGAGATTAGAGGTTGAGCTGAGATGCACAGGCTGAGCTAGACTTGATGACTGGGGGTTGAGGACACGCCCAGCAGGGAGGAGGCTCCTACAGGAACCCCGCAGCAGCCAGCAGGGAACTGCTCTGGGAAGCACCCCGGGAGGTGGTGATGGCTGAGAAACAGGAGGTGGTGCATTACTTCTTTTTCGTTTGTTCGTTCCTGTTTGGGGGTTTCTACTTAGAAGTTCATTAGCATAATAGACGTAATCTCAGCATGTTGAAGTTGAGGTGTTTTGAAGGCTGAGACAGCAGTTGCACAGTCCGTAGTGTGGTTGTGGTGGAACGATGGCCTAAGGAACAAAAAGAGTAAAAGAGAATCTTAAAGGGAACAAAAGCAAAATATTATTTTGTACAATTTTTTCTGCTTTCCTTGCATCCCTGGCAAAGTGTGAATAAAGGTAAATTAGAATTGGTGTTTTGCCTTCCCTAAAACTCGGAACACAACATACAAATGAGGTGTTCGTTTAGAACTGGGTAGAAGTGCCACTCTTGTCTTGTATTTATTGGGTTATTAACATCAGCCATCTGATGGTCTTCTGTCTTGACTGTTCGTGTTTCTCCAGTGTGTTCCTCAGTGGGAATCTGCTTAGTGGTTGATTGAAATTCTATCTTTATCAGCAACTCTCTGTTATCTATAATCGCTGGAAATGGGTGATCCAGTATGAAGGTTTTCCTGCCTTTCTCTTCCTACTGCTTCCTTCTTGTCAACCTTCCTAGAAAACTGAGGACCCTTTTTTGTTGCCGTTACCTTTTCAAAATATTAGAGGGGAGACAAAATGGGTTACTATGTAAAGTGAACTTTGACACTATCTGAGATTTCATCCTTTCCAAAGGACAATTGAGTCGATAGCAACTATATGCTGGACAGTTTGAGAAGCTGGATTGAGAGTTCAGGAGTCTGTCTGTAACTCCTTCTCCGTCTATGTCCATATCCATTGACCTCTGTTCATCTCCATTTGTCCATTGGTGAAGCAAAGACTGCACATCAGTGAATTTTGAAATGTCACTGATCATCTATGCAGACACAGGACTCAATGAAGCTTCCTTGGCTTTCAAAACTGAAGGATGTTCTGTTGGGATCATCTAACTGTATATCTGAAGATTTTTCTTATTCAAAAACGTCTCTATTTTCTGGATCCTAGCATTGTCATTTCTTCCTCAGGGTTATTGATATGGTTTGGCTATGTCCCCACCCAAATCTCAACTTGAATTGTCGCTCCCAAAATTCCCATGTGTTGCTGGAGGGTCCCAGGGAGAGGTCATTGAATCATGTTGGCTGGTCTTTCCTGTGCTTTATCATGATGGTGAATAAGTCTCACGAGATCTGATGGGTTTATCAGGGGTTTCTGCTTTTGCTTCCTCCTCATTTTTCTCTTGCCACCACCATGTAAGCAGTGCCTTTCACTTTCCGCCATGATTCTGAGGCCTTGCCAGTCATGTGGAACTGTAAGTCCAGTGAAGCCTCTTTTTCTTCCTGATTTTGCGTATGTCTTTTTCAGCAGCATGAAAATAGACTAACAGTTATCTAACTTACTAATTTCTTACCTGCCTTATGAAAATGAACTATTTTAACAATCAAAGAACCATTTCTCCATGTGCTTCTACCATTTTATTAAAACGTATACTGATGTTTACAAGAATTATAAGTGCCATTAAGTAATTTTATATTAAGCAATTAGAACTCATATTACTTAGCACAATGTACAATATATGAAGATCCTTTAGAGAATCAGTTCTAATTTAGTATTTAATAGTGAGTAGTATTAATTATAAGGCATGCATTTAAATGTGGATATTTTATTGATAGAACAATGAAAATATTTTAAATGCATTCAATGCTTAAAAGGGCTATGGTTCAGCCAGGCACAGTGGGCCATGCCTATAACCCCACCATTTTGGGAGGCCAAGTCAGTAGAATTGTTTGAGCCTAGGAGTTTGAGACCAGCCTAGGCAACATTATGAGACCCCATCTCTCTGAAAAATGAAAAAAAAAAAAATTAGCTGGGTACATGCCTGTAATCTCAGCTATTTGCGAGGCTGAGGTGGGAGGATTGCTTGAGCCCAGGAGGTGGAGTTTGTAGTGGGCTGAGATTGGTCACTGCACTCCAGCCTGGGCAACAGTGCGAGACTCTGTCTCAAAAAAAAAAAAAAAGACTATAGTTCAGTCATGAACCATAGTCAGTGCATTTTTCTCCATTTAGGTTTGCTTTTATTTAAATAAAAGAAATGTTTATTTCATTTATGTTATAATTCTTGTGAACATCTTGCAAACGCATATTTGCTTTTATTTAAATGAAATATATTCATTTAAATAAAATATATTCATTAAATGAAATATATTCATTTAAATAAAAGCAAATATAAATGGAGAAGAATGTGTTGATGCATTGTGAGGTTCATTACAGCTGAATAATTATGGCCTATGGCTCTATGAGAAGTAAACCACAAAACTAGAAATGCAGACTACACTGCATGGGGGCGAAGCTTGAGAGCCTTCTCAGCAAGGCCTTGTGTTTCCTCTTAGGGAACATGCAGGGTCAGTGGAAATGTTCTAAACAAGTAGCCACTCTAGGATAGGGTATGTCAGCCACACGTATGGGACTAAATGCACACTGTGACTGACAGATCGCCAGAAAGTAAATAATAGAAAGGTTGCCCAAACTGGAAGATGCTTAGGAGTCTACAAAGTCACAATTGCTACAATTTAGGGGCTATAATCCATTAATACTGGTTATCATGCACTGTTTAAATTGTGGTTCCTTAGAAGCCGTGCAATGATCTACCGAGAACTACTGGTTAGTCTGATTTCCCCGTATTTTCTTCCCAGTGATCACAACTGGAGTACCTCCTGCAGATTCTGTCACAGATATGACAGGTGGACCTCAAAAAACAAAGCAAAGCTAAACTAAACCTTAATAACAACCTAAACCCCTTGAAAAGGTGAGAACCAATCTCTGTTTAGAAAGAGAGAGAGGTAGGGGAAGGGTGGGGACTGGAGGCAGTTGGAGCATTAAGAGGAGCTGAAGAAATGGAACGCTGTTATTCTCCCCATCAAATAGTGCTTTGTGGCTAAAGATATGTTGAAGAGAATGGCCACCATCTGTTAAGAATTGCCATGAGTCCAAATGTTTACAGGTTCAGGAACTAAATTTTAGCAACTCAGTTCTTAAAGAGATGAACTCATGAGCTATCTAATACAAAGTAGATTATGAACCATGATGTTCATTTATTGGTTTATACTCTGAGGACAGCTCCAATTCCATGGTATTCATTTTTATTTTTTATTTTTTTGAGACAGAGTCTCACTCTGTCACCCAGGCTGGAGGGCAGTGGTGTGATCTTGGCTGGTTGCAACCCCCACCTCCCAGGTTCAAGTGATTCTCCTGTCTCAGCCTCCTGAGTAGCTGGGACTACAGGTGCATACCATTATGCTGGGTTAATTTTTGTATTTTTAGTAGAGATGGGGTTTCACCATGTTGGCCAGGCTGGTCTTGAACTCCTGACCTCAGGTAATCCACCCACCTCAGCCTCCCAACGTTCCATGGTATTCATATCTTCCCTCTCAGCTGCATGACTTTCCCTCTTGCCCTCTACTCTGTCCCTGTCTCATCCTTGTTGCTTTCTTTCATCACTACTATTCTTCTCGGGCAGCTCCCCACTAACTCCACCTCCCTCAGTGTTACCAAGCTATTCATCCTTGCATGGTTGTTTAAAAATGTGTCTGCAGGTTCATAAATACTCACATCAAAAATGTGGTTCTAGGCCGGGCATGGTGGCTCACCCTGTAATCCCAGCACTTTGGGAGGCCGAGGTGGGTGGCACCTGAGGTCAGGAGTTCAAGACCAGCCTGGCCAAGATGGTGAAATCCTGTCTCTACAGAAAAATACAAAAAAAAAAAAAAAATAGCCGGGCATGGTGGTGGGTGCCTGTAATGCCAGCTACTTGGGAGTCTGAGGCCAGAGAATCACTTGAACCCGAGAGGCGGAGGTGGCAGTGAGCCAAGACCGTGCCATTGTACTCCAGCCTGGGCAACAAGAAACTCCATTTCAAAACAACAAAAAAAGAAAAAATAAAGTGATTCTAATTCCCCTCCCCACAGACCTAGGTCAGACTTAGTGACTTGTTTCTAAAGAATAGAAAACAGTAGACCTTACGCTGTTACTTCTGAAGCTAAATCATAAAAGGCAAAGTAGCATCTGACTTCCTCTCTTTTGGTGACCTGTACACTAACAGGCCCCAAATAACATTTTAAATGCCCGAGTTTCCTACCACTTCATGCTGGAGAGACCAGAGGGAAAGGCCGCATGGAAATTGAGAGAGATGGCTGAGGAACCCAGGTGTACCAGCTCCCAGCAGTTTGTCTTTGCATCGACAACAACCGTGATTGGGAACAAGTGAGCTTTCAGACAACTCCACCTCCCAGCTTTTTTTTTTTTTTTTTTTTTTGAGGCGGAGTCTTCACTCTGTCGCCCAGGCTGGAGTGCAGTGGCACCATCTCGGCTCACTGCAAGCTCCGCCTCCCGGGTTCGCGCCATCCTCCTGCCTCAGCCTCCGGAGTAGCTGGGACTACAGGCGCCCGCCACCGCGCCCGGCTAATTTTTTGTGTTTTAGTAGAGACGGGGTTTCACCGTGTTAACCAGGATGGTCTCGATCTCCTGACCTCGTGATCCGCCCGCCTCGGCCTCCCAAAGTGCAGGGATTACAGGCGTGAGCCACCGCGCCCTCCCCAGCTGTTGCCAAGCAGCGCCGAGGAAAGCAGTGCCCAGCAAATGCTGCTTAAATTTAATCCTGTCTAAATTTACCAGTAAAATCAATTTTAAAAAACTAAAAACTATTTAATCTGCTAACATTTGGGGTGGTCTGTTGAACAGCAGTAGATGACGGCACACCTTCCACAGTGTTCTCCGTGATCAGGCTGTTCTACAGAAGACTATACACACTTTGATATATACATCTGTCTGTCTGTCTGTGTGCATATATGTGTGTGTACATCATAGTTTTATTGAAAGGGGGCTCAAGTGTGGAACAGACAATGATAATTGTTTAGTCTGTGTTGCTATAAAGGAATACCTAAGGCTGGGTACTTTATAAGGAAAAGAGGCTTATCTGGTTCACAGTCCTGCAGGCAGTACAAGAAGCATGGCGCTGGCATCTGCTTCTGGGGGAGGGCCTCGGGCTGCTGCCACTCATGGTGGAAGGTGAAGAGGAGTCATCTGGGCAGAGGTCCATGGGGAAAGAGGAAATGAGAGAGAGGAGGAGGTGCCAGGCTCCTTTCAACAACCGGTTCTCAGGAGAACCAACAATGAGAAGTCTGTCACTCCCTTGGAAAGGGCACCAAGCCATTCATGAGGGATCCGCCCCCAGGATCCAAACACGTCCCACCAGACCCCACCTCCAACAATGGGGATCTAATTCAACAGAAGACTTGATGGGGCTGAATGAACCATATCCAAACCATAGCAATGATCAAAGCGTCCGAAGTAGAGTTATGTGATCTTGAAAGGAGTTCATTCAGGCTGGGCTAGAATTATTTCTGTATTTAAAGCATATCTTTGCATCAAATGGTGTCAGAAAAACAATAGCAAGCACTCTTTTTTTTTTTTTTTTTTTGAGACAGAGTCTCGCTCTGTTGCCCAGGCTGGAGTGCAGTGGCGCAATCTCGGCTCACTGCAAACTCTGCCTCCCGGGTTCATGCCATTCTCCTGCCTCAGCCTCCAAAGTAGCTGGGACCACAGGTGCCCGCCACCTCGCCCAGCTAATTTTTTGTAGTTTTTTTCAGTAGAGACAGGATTTCACTGTGTTAGCCAGGATGGTCTCGATCTCCTGACCTCGTGATCCACCCGCCTCGGCCTCCCAAAGTGTTGGGATTACAGGCGTGAGCCACCGCGCCAGGCCAGCAAGCACTTTCAAGTCAACTTCTCCTCTTAATGGTTACTAAATGCACAACTTGCTCATGCCCAAGGCATTGAAACGAAGTTATATATCTATCAAATGTAATCCTATCATGTCTACCTGAGGTTATACCCTGGTCTCCTAGATTTCTAACTACATATTTTCCAAGTCAACATCAGTGACTTATTTACAAATGATTTTTATCTGATGGTTTATTCTTCTGTAGTTTTCCTTTAAAAAAGGCCAAGCTTAGTATGTAACCTAGTAGACAATAGCTCAGACAGTAGACAAACTTGATTTGAACTTTTATTATGGTATTACAGGCTCGTGGCCCCAGATGAAACCACTGTAACCCTAGGAGTGTCCACATTTTGATACAGATGTATCAGTGACTATTATACAAAGCTCTTTTAAGCATTATCTGATAAAGGGTATAAAGTGCTTACTTCAGAGCCTGTCATTGTAAGAGATCAATAAATTGTGGTTATTATGACCACAGTTGTTATAATTATAATGTGTTGACTTTTACTAGGTTTGATTTCGGAAGGTGGCATTCTCCAACCTTTTCCACAAAGACTGCAATCAATTTGCCATAATTTGTATGCAGTCGATTGCCATTTCTACAAATAACATGTATTCAAATTAAGTGGTTCTGACAATAACTTTGTAGCAAACTGTAACATTTGTAATTTTCTTAAATAAAAATGTGCTTAATTTGCATTTTATATAACAGATTATTAATATATAGATAAAAATCTATACCAGTTGATATGGAGGAAAAAATAACATGGTCATAATGGCTTAGGAAAAGTTTTATTATTGGTTTCTATTTTTTTTTTCAGAACTGTGTGCCAGTATGATTACTGCCATAATACCACACATTTTTAAATATCATACTAGATGTGTAATTTAGAACTATTATACCTCATTTTCATTGAATTATTTTTATAATAAATGTTGCATTTTCTGATTATAAAAACATAATGTTGGCTGAAAAAAATTAGCCAAGGTACTTTCACATAAACAGGAGGGTAAGGCCGGCCACGGTGGCTTATGCCTGTAATCCCAGCACTTTGGGAGGCTGAGGCAGGCAGATCACAAGGTCAAGAGATTGAGACCATCCTGGCCAATATGGTAAAACCCTGTCTGTACTAAAAATGCAAAAATTAGCTGAGCATGGTGGCGCACGCCTATAGTCCCAGCTACTTGGGAGGCTGAGGCAGGAGAATTGCTTGAACCCAGGAGGCAGAGGTTGCAGTCAGGCGAGATCGTGCCACTGCACTGCAGCCTGGTGACAGAGCAAAATTCCGTCTCGAAACAAGAAAAAAAAAAAAAAAAGCAGAGGGTAAAACCTCTTGCAATCAAATCATCTGGAGATAATCACTATTAACACTGTTAACATTGGATGCATATTCTTCCAAGTCTGTTTTCCATGTGCGTGTGTGTGTGTGTGTGTGTGTGTGTGTGTGTACACATGAAAATACACAGACACATACACTTGTTTTTGTGTCTCACATATTATTTTATAACTTGCATCTTTTACTTCATGTAATGTGCTCGTTATCCATATCAAGAGATACAGGTCTCTATGAGCACATTTGGTGATTGATCCTATTTATTTTGTTGAAGAATCTTTCATTGATGTTTATAGGCTGCTCTACATTTCATTATAAAAATAGTACATTAGTGATCTTCCTTAAACACATCTCTAGTAATTTGTCTAGTCACATTTTTGAAATATAATTTTGGGAGTAGAGTTGCAAAGGGCAAAATATTTTACATGTAAAGTGTTAGGGTCATTAGTTCCAAAAGTTCCCCTGGAAAGCTTCCATCAATTTCCAGTTTCCCCTAAACTGCATGTCAGTACAGTTTCTTTGCATCCTCTAACACTGGGTGCTTTTATTCTTTTTAATTTTTGCCAATTATTTAGGTGAAACATGGCATCTTATGTAAAATTGCCTTTCTCCAATTACTAGGAAGCTTGAGTAGATTTTCATTATTTATTGCTTACTATTATGGTTATTTTCTTTTATTATAATTGCACAGTATAGATAAACATTTCTTACAGTAAGTATAAGGAATTATTTCTTATAGTTTGTTTCTTATGACCGTTTCATATGTTTTTATATGAAACCATTTCTTGTCATACATGCTTAAAATATTTTTACCAGTAAGTAATTTAACTTGCAGGTCTTTTTAATGTGTTTCAAAATTATTTAAGATGGCCAAGTGTGGTGACTCACGCCTGTAATCCCAGCACTTTGGCAGGCCCAGGCGGATGGATCACTTGAGGTCAGAAGTTCCAGATCAGCCAGGCCAACATGGCGAAACTATGTGTCTACTAAAAATACAAAAAATTAGCTGAGCGTGGTGGCAGGTGCCTGTAATCCCAGCTATTTGGGAGGCTGAGGCAGGAGAATTGCTTGAACCTGGGAGGCAGAGGGTGCAGTGAGCCAAGATCCTGCCATTGCACTCCATCCTGGGCAACAAGAGTGAAACTCTATCTCAAAACCAACAAGCAAATAAAAAATTATTTAAGAGATATATATATATATATATATATATATATATTTTTTTTTTTTTTTTTTTTTTTTTTGAGGCAGAATCTCACTCTGTCGCCCAAGTTGGAGTGCAGTGGCATGATCTCGGCTCACTGCAAGCTCCGCTTCCCGGGTTCACGCCGTTCTCCTGCCTCAGCCTTCCGAGTAGCTGGTACTACAGGCGCCCGCCACCATGCCCACTAATTTTTTGTATTTTTAGCAGAGAAGGGATTTCACTATGTTAGCCAGGATGGACTCCATCTCCTGACCTCGTGATCTGCCTGCCTTGGCTCCCCAAAGTTCTGGGATTACAGGCGTGAGCCACCGCTCCAGGCCGTATTGTTGTCTTCATAAGGTTACACCATTTTTAGGAGGATCTTCTCTACACTTGGAGATATTTGCTGAAAATCTTTTCTAGTTACAGTTTCACTTTTTAAAACATTTAAATATTTGATTCGTATAGATTTTATTTTAGTGTGAAGGGTTTCTATGAATCTAATGTTACTTATTTCTCACCAAAAATCTACAAATTACTTTTTCTGCATCATTTATTGAATAAAATATATTTCCCCACTGACTTGAAATAAATCTCATCTTTTTATTATATTAACCTCGAGGGTCTTATCTCTCGAGTCTGTTCTGTTCCATTCCTCTGCTCATTCTGCCTTGAAAACTATATTATTTTGATCCCTCTAAAATTTAATACATTGTAACATATTTAATATCTGCTACAGTAAATTCTCCAAATTGCTGTCACATTTTCTTTTACTAGTCACACAGATTAATTTTTCCACACGATCTAGAATATTTTATGAAGTTTGAAAATAAATTAGATGGACTTGTTTTTAGTATCTAAGTTAAGCATATCATCCTGGGGAAATATGGATGAGAGAGAATGTAGTTTAAACACAGATTATATAATGCCAAGTTATATCTCATTTTTTAGCTTCCGAGCTGTGTCTAGAAAACCCAGCACCCTCAAAATTAATTCTTTAGTTGATATAGTTTGGATATTTGTCCCCTTTAAGTCTTTTGTTGAAATTTAATCCCCAGTGTTGGAGGTGGGGCCTTGTGGGATGTGGTTGGGTCATGGAGACAGATCCTTTGTGAATGACTTGGTGCCTACTCAAGGTCATGAGTGAATTCTTACTCCATGAGTTCTTATAAGAGCTGATTGTTAAAAAGATCCTGGTGTCTGTCCCTCTCTCTCTCTCTCTCTCTCTCTCTCTCTCTCTCTCTCTGTCTCTCTCTGTCCCACCTGGGCCCCTTTCTTCTCTTTCTCTCTGTCTGTCTTTCTCTTCCCACCATGTGATCTCTACATGTAGACTCCTCTTCACCTTCCATCATGAGTGGAAGCTTCCTGAGGCTCTTAAGAGAAGCAGGTGCTGGTTCCCTTGCTTCTTGTACAGCGTTCAGAACCGTGAGCCAACTAAACCTCTTTTCTTTTAAGTTTCCCAGCCTCAGATATGCCTTTATAGCAATGCAAAAGGACTAAGACATTAACATTTTGTTATATACATAGTGCAAGCTCTGGGCTGTTATTCCTCGTGGACCAGCAATTTGAAGTCATTAAATCATAATTCTATGATAAAAGGTTAACATTCCATATGGGCTATGTTTTTCCTGACTGAAAAAGGTAGAGTCTTGGACAAAGTTAACTGGGAAGAATCTGTTCTCTGAATTACGTGTATCCAGTAGGTTTCAATTGGAATGAATGAAGTATGTTGAATCAGTTAGGGTTTTTTAAATTATTATTTCTATTTGATTTATAAGGCTACTTGGAAAACTGTATTAACAAAATTAGTACCAAAGTGTTCTTTATCATAATGAATTTTTCTAAGTCTAATATCTCCTGTTCACCTTTCAAGTATTGTATAATTTTTGTCAGTGAAACTTTACACAAAAACAGATAGGCAGGAAGGAAATGAATAATCTATAGGAAATATGCTTGTTTTTACTTGCCTCTACCTCTTGTGGATCAATTTATGAAGACAGCAAAGTATAGCCCTAAAGGCACTGAAGCAAGAAACACCCAGGTTCTAGTTATTTTACCAACACTACTTTTTGGGTGACCTTGAAAACAGTTTCTGCACTTTTAACATAGGGAATAATAATAGCATCTTCCATAAGGGTTGTCTTCAGCAAGTGCTCAGGTGCTAAACATATAAAGTAACTAATACAGTACCTGACACATGGTAGACACTCTATATTTTGGCTGGTTTCATATATATATAAAATATATATACATATACATATATGTGTGTGCGTGTGTGTATGTGTATATATGTATACAACAAATGACCCTGTGAGCAAGGCCAATTTTGTGTATAGCTTTTAAAAATGCATTATATTTGCTGCTCCCCTTTATTTTTCATAACTTTCAAACATTATGATGCTACATTCCAAAACATTGTGTATACTACATTGTCTGAATTGATTTAGTGAGGACCTGTTACACCAAAGGGCAGTGTCCGTGTTATAATATTTCACAGGGCTAGGTCAGAATTCAAAGAAAGACCCTTTTTATAATTTGCATATTGATTCATGTATTCTACACATATTTGTTTTTAAGGCACAATTCTAAATTCCAGAGATTAATAAACAAACAAGATAGAAAAGATGGAAGGAAAACATACAACGAACAGTTAAATGAGTGAGCAGCATAATCTCAGTTGATGATAACTGACACAGCTTTCCAAATGCCTGAAAATTAGTTTTATGATAAAAATGTCTGAAAATTAGTTTTATGATAAAAAAGAATTTCTAAGACAAAAGCCAATTAATTAAAAAATCATGCTTTAACTACAAGAGAACCTCGGAATGGTTAGAACTCAGGAACCTGGCTTCCCATTCTACCTCTTTAAAGAGATATTGACCAAATTCCCCTAGGAAATGATATTTTGGGGCTAGATGATCTTTAAAATTCCTTTAAACATTAAATATCATTGATGTCTATTATTTTTAAAGAAAAAGCATATTAGTTATAACTAAGGCACATCTATATAAAGTATGCATTGCGAATTACAGAGCATAAATTATGATAGTTGACCAATGGTGTGCATTCCTTATAGTACATGTGTAGCACATTTTTAAGTTTAACTCGTTTAGCAAATAAAAGTATAAAAGTAAAAAATTCCTCTTCCAGTTTCCTGTTCTTCTATGCCAACAAGTTTTTAAGACCAAAGGTATCAGTGAATGTCTTCCATGAAAAGAGATGTTTCAGAAGGGTGAAAGCCGGTCATATTTCTGTAATGTAAACACATTGTCCTAAACCCTGATATACTCGAATATGATCCATGGTCAGCACTTGTAAAGTGCTGTGAAAAGTGATGGAGGCAAGATCATTCATAACATATGAGACAGCTGATAGAGGAACCAGTGTCTGGAATAAAAGAGACAGAAAGATTGGGCAAGAATTCTCTAAACCAAGAATAAAACAAGAGTGTCAGGTTAGGGGAAAGCCGGGAGCTCAGAGAAATTGAGTCAAGCTTCTTGGATATTACAGTCCCAATCAGGAACGTGATAAAACATCTTGGAGAGTACTTCAAACCTGCAGCTTTCTTTATTGTGTCATATTTATCTCTTGTTGGATCGCATGTGGGAGCATTGGGTTCATTTCAATGGAAGAGTGATGAGGATACCACTGTAAGGGTGGTTTCTCATTCTGCCACACATCACAGAGATGAGTCATTGTCTCTTGGGGTTTTCTGCAACTTTCAAGACCTTCTAGCCATGCTTTCTCTGAAAAAGCAAGACCTTCTAGCTATGCTTTCTCTGAAAAAGGAACCAAGAGCAGTGACCATTAGCTATACTACAGAACCTTGACACTTTACTTTAACCTCGCTCAGCTTCACTTTCTTCATCTATATGAAGAGATAATCATGCAGTATTTTTAAGGAGAAGGAATGAGGTTATATATGTAAGATATCCAGCACATAGTAACTAGCAAATGTGACATTATTTTGTCCACTCTAGAGGTGGTTGACAGACAAACTGTCCTTGGTTGCAAAGTGGCCCCCAAATTTATGCCAGTGTAAGGACATCTGCCTCAAAATTCAGACATGTTTTCTGTTTTCTCCCGATTTTAAAATGTTCTCTCCTTCACTCCCATCTCTGCCTTAGAATTCCTTTTCTATAGAACAAAATAGGTACGGTTTTTAGAGAAAAGTGTATGACTAGGTAATCTTATGATCATACTTGCCTTGTTTTTGCTTGGTGGTTTTAAAATATTATTTTCATTGTTAAAAATAAAATTCTCCAAAGAATGGTGTGACAGTAGCAGAAATACATTTATGCAAAATGGCTGATGGATATTGTAAGGGGAAATGAATATACTTTTTAGATATAAACATTTAAATGAACCCTTAAGAAACTCTGTGCTGCTTGCGCTGTCGGCTGAAGCTGTTTGAAAACCTTGCAGCATTCGTAGGGAGCTCTTACGAGCCAGATAATATTGATGACACAGTGATGTTTTATCCTTGAGTACAAAGGCAACCACAGGGTATAAACAATTTTGAATTTGGAATTACAGCTGAAGTAACTAGAACATTACTTCACATGTAGTTAGTACATCAAGCTTTCAGCTAGCTGGGTTCTGACTTATCTTGACATGGTATTTCTTTCTGTGGCCTGACTTCATATATCCTTAGGACATGCAACAATCCACAAAAAAGTGACTCTTAGTTGGGCACCATGGCTCACAACTCTAATCCCAGCCCTTTGGGAGGCTGAGTGGGGTGGATCACCTGAGGTCAGGAGTTTGAGACCAGCCTAGCCAACATGGTGAGACCCTGTCTCTACTAAGTATACAAAATCGGTTGGGCATGGTGGCATGTACCTGGAATCCCAGCTACTCAGGAGGCAAGAAGAATCACTTGAACCCGGGAGGTGGAGGTTACAGTGAGCCGAGATTACGTGATTGCATTCCAGCCAAGAGCAAAATGCTGTCTCAAAAAAGAAAAAGAAAAAGAAACAAACAACCAACAACAACAAAAAAAATGACTCTTTTGGCAGCCTTTTGAATATAATCTTGTTTTGCATCAAAATATTTGTAAATAAGCTTTGACTATAAATGCTGCTCTTGCCTATGAGAGATAAAAAAAGGATTAGATGCTGAGAGGGGTGTGGAGGATGGGACTCAACCAATAATGACAGAGTACTTTCCATACCCACAGCAGCAGATGGACACTCTGGGGACTTATTTCAAACATGCAGTCTAATTTGAATGATAACATATATTCTTGCAAACATTTGTTATCATTATAAAAAAATAGGTGAACTTGGAAAGGTGTGTGCAGAAAGAAGCCAAACTCTTTCTCACCATTCCTGGTTCTCTAGAATTGTCCTTCTCAGGCCTTGGAGGAAATCCGAGCTGGACTCCTCAGCTGTATTGTTTATTTTCTGGTATCAAAATATCTAGTTGGCCAATATCAAAGTGTTACTTATGTAATGTCAACTTCTTCCTCTCTCACCGCTCAGTCTTATCTTAGAAGAGGAAACGCGCAATGGTTTCTTTTTAATTTCTCTTCTTTGTTCTCTCATTCTTCCTTCCCCATTTACTCCTTTTGTGGTTCCTCCAGAATTAGGGTGGAAGAGCTGGAGTGAGTTGAGGAGAGGTAATGATCAGAAACAGTATTCATGGACTGCACTCTTGAAGAATCTGCTCTTGATAGAGATGTTTCATTAATTGTCCAGGAGGGTGTCCATCACCTGTACATCCACAAATTCTGGTACCTAGAGCTCTCTCCCTGTGGTCCTCTTAAAGCACCTTGCTCCCTTGTCTTCAGAGTATGAGCCCAGGGTCTCAGGTCTCTCATTTCATTCTCTGTAAGTGCCTAGGACCAATGATTCTCAGACTCAGAGCCTCTGCCCAAATTCTGAGATAGCAGAAAAAGTTGCACTTAGAACAAGGAGTGTGCAGGGAAGGGTTTTGGCAAGTGCTGGAAAGGCCTTAAACCATGAAGGCTGGAGGAAGGCTTGTAACTGTACAAGGTTTGTAAAAAGAAAGCTTGATTCCAGGAAAGGAAGGGGCTTCATGCAAAGGTGCAAAGATGCAAATCACTGTGACATGTTACAGTGATATTAAGAAGATGAGCCAGATAAGAGCATGAGGCAGCCATGACTAATGACAGTTTCTGATATCTTTCCAGTAACTGGGGCTGTTTTACATTCAGAGTGCATCTAATTCCCAGCAGTGATTTCTTCAGTGGAGATGGGCAGATAACGGGGAGCTGCAGTAATGTGGGAGGCAACATCATTTCTCAAGGAGTGGGAAGAAAGTGGCATTGTTAGTTGTAGGGATGTATTAAAAGTTTCAGCCAGCTGTGTGGGAAATTTCAGGAGTTCAGAGAAAAACATGGAACAGAAAGTTGCGGCAGCTGGGCACAGCGGTTCTCGCCTGTAATCTCAGCAATTTCAAAGACTGAGTTGAGAGGATTGCTTGAAGCCAGGTGTTTGAGAACAGCATAGGCAACATAGAAAGAGCCCATCTCTACAACTTTTTTTTTAATTACCTGGGTGTGGTAGCGTGCCCTGTAGTAATAGCTACTCAGGAGGCTAAGGCAGGAGGTTGGCTTGAGCTCAGGAGTTTGAGGTTACAGTGAGCTATGATGATACCACTGCACTCCTGCCTGGGTGACAGAGCAAGATCCTGTTACAAAGCACGGGACTAGCATTTGCTATTTTCATAAATTACTGAGATATCATAAATGTGTTTTTATATTATGGTGTATACTAGGAAGGAGTTGTTAACACCTTCCAGTGATAACAACAAAAATGATGTCCAAGATAATCCTGGACAATTAAGCAAATACAAAGATATAGCATTTAGTGGGAACAAACTGGACAGGGTCAAGGTTGAGAATTAAGGATGAGGCAAAAGTCCAGCAGAGAGGGAGCCGGACCTCATGAACAACTTTGCTCAGCAAAGCAAAGAGCGCTGGCATGGATGAACTAGAGTGCGGTGCACAGTGACATCCTGGGATAAGTCAATAGGCTATTTCAACAGCACAAGTATGCATTTCATTTCCCCACACATAAAGACCATGTTACCTCCTGTGGGAAGTACAAGGAGGTGAAAGCCACATCCCTTAACTTCAGGAACTTACCTTACCAATGAGTGAGAGACATAAAATGCAACCTTGAAGAAAGGTCCTTCATGGTAAATGTTTGATGTTGCATATCCCCAGTTGATTTCCGCAGACTTTAACCCAATTATTAATAAAAGTGTCTGTAAGACAGAATTACCTGGAAAGTTTTCTTTTTTAAAAAATAGAAATGTCAGACCCAGTGACTGAATTTCTATGTATCATGTGTGGGGGTGGAGGTGGGTGGGTTTGTTTTTGCAGAGCTCCCTGGGTGATTCTGAAGCGCAGGGAGAACTGGGAGCTACCAGTAAGGGCAGGGCAAATAACTGGCGTGCCACAGGAATTCTGACTGTATTTGGGCACAAATACAGTCTACTTTAATGGTTGATGCCAAACTTCCAATGACATATGTTTTTTCTTCCTGAATTTCTGGTACATTCCATCCTATCATTCTAAACATCACCATAGTAATAATTTATGGGATTCTCCAAAGAGCTCATCAAATGTGCGCTCACAGCGCCCTCTTGTCTTTGGTTTCCACATGGCCTGTGCCGTGTCTCATTCCTGAGCTCTCCTCCTGGGCGATGTCCACTGTTTGCTGTCACCCTGAAGCCAGTCAACGCCACCCACTGGCTTTGCTAGGGGTCCCCCATGTGAAAACACCAACATCCACTTCCAGGTTAGCAGCTCCTAATATTCCCAAGCCAATGCCTGTGGGAGCCCAGACATGCTAGGCTCTGTGTGGCTCTGGGCAGTGTCCTTCCCTCCATTCACTGCTCCATTTTGTAGCCAGCGCCCTAAAGCAGTAATGCTTGTGCCCATAGCTCCTCAGAGTCTCTCAAAGGAAGCAGCTTCTTCCACCTCTTGTCTACTGCTTATTTCCTAAAGGAAGATTTCCGTGCCCAGAAGTTTCCATGCACACCTCCACAGGAGCACACAGCAGCCGGCCCAGGGCTCCATCGTCAGTGGAGATAGAACCAGCAAAGATGCACCTGCAGCTTGTCTTCCCCTGCCTCGCCCCAAACCTCTTCGTTTCAGAGCACAGGCTTCGCTTTCACTTTATCTTAACTAAAATGTCCATTTAGATGGTTCACTGAAAACATTGACCTACTTGTTCCAAAGGGGAATTTAAGCCTCCACATTATGGAAGATAGAAAACTGACGGCAATGTTTAAATGGCAGCTGTTCTAGCTTCTACCTGTCAAGTTAAAAACACGCACACACTTTAAAACCGTATTTTAGGTAAAATACATCAATAAACAACTAAGTTTTTATAATACCTGGCTTTTCTAAAAGAGCATAGTTGAAGCCTTATAGAATTCTCCTGGAAAGCCTAATGACATGATCGTTTTCAGTGTTTCTGACCATCTTTCTTTCTGTTCTTTGGAATCTGGGTCAGAGGCAGTATTCAGAGTATATTTCTTAAGTGAATTTTTTTTTTATCCTGGCAATATGGGAAATTAGAGAAAAATCAAAACATCTAGTATGTATATAAACCACACACCAAGTTAATGTAATTAATCTATTACTCCTTCCCCACCTTCCTTCTTCCGTCCCTCCCTCCCTTTCTGCCCCTTCTTCCTTCTGTCCACTGCTTTCTCCCTACTTTCCACAACCATGTATTCAGCACCGAGGCAACCTCAGCAACTGTGCTAAGGTCTGTGGATATAGAAAGAAGCATGCCCCTTTCCCCACCTCAAGTATTTATTGTCTTATGAGAAAGGCAGATGTATTAAAACATTGCAGAGTATAACAACATATAGTGTTACATGGAATATTCTGGAAACACAAATTGAACATGGTTAACTTTACCTGGCATAGTCGGGAAGGATTAACAGAGGAAGTGACATGAGCTTACTCTTGAAGAAATTGCTGATATTTCTTTAGTTTTGTAACAGGATAAAGGTATTCCTTACTTATTCTACTCCTGCCTGAAGACTGGTTTTTCTACACAAGAATATACAGAGGTTTGTCATACTCGCGGGACCTGAAAATAAGTGGAAATGAGAGCAATTCTCTGACAGGATAGATGACCAGAGGGACCATAAACATGGTTACTTTATGGGGATGGTGCAAAACATCAACTTAGAGTGTTCTGTGATTATAACATTGAAACATGTCATGATTAATATAATGGTTAAGCATACAGATGAGGATATCCAAAAACATAGGAATCATAGGAACTCCTCTGAAGTATGGAGACTAAAAATACAGTCAGTTTCTTGATATAGAAAGAATAATGCTTGGAGTCTTGAAACAGAGACAATTGACATGGGTTTTGGGGAGAGTGGAATTTGCAGAGAGGTTGTAAGTGAGGGTTCTGAAGTTAGAAGCCCAGATTTGATTCCCAGTTGAAGACTGCAGCATGCCACGTGACCACAGGCAAAACTGTTTCTCTTTTTTAGTTTCATTATCTATTAACTAGGAATTCAAAGTGGTTTCTAGTTTATAGGTTTGTTACCACCTTTAAATGAGAAAATGCCTGAAGTACAGTCCATGACACACACGGTAGACTCCATAAATATTAACTTATCACCATCATTATTTTATGAAAAGCAAGCTATTAAGCAACATGACTCTGGCAACTTAATCCTGATTGCCAACAACATACCAATAATTTGCTCTTCATGTGATCTGAAATTTTCCAAGGTTTGTTGAATGTACACAGTTGGAGAACATACAACAGCACAATTATGTTTTAAGCCATTACTATTTAACTTATTTTGATGAATGCCATTTGTGGGGGGAAAAAAAGCAAAGCAGATAAGTACATATTAAGATGCCTTTTGGGAGCTCCACTTTCCCTACTAAAAGTATTTTTCTAAGTAATATAGCTTCAGAACATCTTGACTGAAATAGCTTTAGAATATTTACAGCAAAAGCATCTCTTTTTGGAAAGTTGAGGCGGCTGAAAGTTAATGTGTCTTCATCCATGAAGAGCTTACAGGTGATCTGTCCACAAGATTGCAGGACATAGGTGTTCATGAAGCCAGGAGAAAATCAATAGGTTACAGTACCTACATTCTGGTTCTTTCCAGGAGAGTTGATGTAGAGCTGGAGTGGCTTCATCTGCCTCTATTTACAATAAGAGATTATGAGTAATAATTGCAGTGTTAGCAGAAGGCATCACATGTGTATCTCCACATTTTAAGGAAAGACAAGTTGCCTTCCATTTATCATGTGTATATGAATACATGAATACATGTGAGAGTTCTCTGTTTTCACAGAGTGGTGGAAGTGATAGCCCACAAAGTTACACAGATGTCAATATATATCAAAGCAATTCGCTGAAAGAACTAAGAAATGAAGAAGCTCGGATTTCTGGAAGCTCTGGCTTCCAGGCTATTGAACTATTCTGCATGTAGCTATGTTGACAAGTAATTTCATTTGACAGGACCTGTGAGCCCATGTCTGTTCTACTAAGAAAGGATTGTTAACCTTTCCCTGAATGCAATAGTGGTTTGCAACTGCAGGTTTGGCCCTCATCTCCCTGTCTACCAAGCCTTGATTGCTCCTGTACTTAAAAGGCACATTAAACACACCATGGGCCGGGCACAGTGGTTCATGTCTGTAATCTCAGCACTTTGGGAGGCTGAGGCGGGTGAATCACTTGAGGTCAGGAGTTCAACACCAGCCTGGCCAACATAGTGAAACCCCGTCTCTATTAAAAATACAAAAAAAAAATAGCTGAGTATGGTGGCACATGCCTGTGGTCCCAGCTACTTAGGAAGCCAAGGCTGAAGAATCGCTTGAACCTGGGAGGTGGAGGTTGCAGTGAGCTGAGATCATGACACTGTACTCCAGCCTGGGCAACAGAGTGAGACTCCGTCTCAAAACCACACACACACACACACACACACACCATGGATATGGCCACTGGGAGATCACAGGATTCACTGACAAGGTTTCCTTAAAAAGTTGACACTGCAAGAAAGGGTAGGCAATAGAAGGAAGTCACTGAAAAGATGGAATGAATTGGACAGTATGTAGGGAGAGACATGGCACCGATTAGAAAAGGCTCACTTTCTGTACTGCACAGGAAGGAAGAAAACAAAAGAATCTTTGCAGATTCAATGGTCAAATGAGAGTATACTAACCTTCTAAAATTATTTATAAATAATACATAATTGAAAAATACAATCTGGACATGAACATAATATAGCAATATATAGAAGTTATATACATATATAATAAAAATAAAATATGTAATAAATATGTTTTACAGTTTGAAAAAAAGACTTATTTGGTGCATGTGCTGACTATAAACAACAAAGGAATAAAACACTGGACTTATTTTTGAGATGCTTACAGTTTAGTCTAATTTATAAGACTGCTTTCTACTTGTTGTTGCAAATAGTTCAGGTCTTTGATAAATTCAAAATTCATTCTTAGGTGTAAAAGTTAGATCTTTGTTTGGGACTGCACCAAGGTCACTTCACTAGAGTTTAGAATGAGCATCTATGTGGTTTTAGAAGTTTCTGAGTCTAAAAAGTGTTCACTATAGTGAGACAGCAATTCGCTTTACAAGAGCCTTATACACAAAAAGTAATATTTCTAGGAATACATTTAATCAAGGAGATGAAAGATCTCTTTAAGGAGAACTACAAAACTCTGTTTTAAATTTTAACAAAAGAGTGGTAAATGTAAAAATTTTAAAATAGAAAAAAGTGGGCTGGGCACTGTGGCTCACGCCTGTAATCCCAGCACTTTAGGAGGCCAAGGCGGGTGAATCACCTGAAGTCAGGAGTTCGAGACCAGCCTGATCAACATAGTGAAACCCCATCTCTACTAAAAATACAAAAATTAAGCTGAGCGTGTTGGCACATGCATTTACTCCCAGCTACCTGGGAGGCTGAGGCAGGAGAATTGCTTGAACTTGGGAGGCAGAGGTTGCAGTGAACCAAGATTGTGCTCTTGCATTCTAGCCTGGGTGACAGAGTGAAACTCTGTCAAAAAAAGAAAAAAAAAATAGAAAGAAAGGAAGGAAGGGAGAAAGGAAGGAAGGGAGGGAGGGAGGGAATTGTACCTGACACAAAGAAATTGAAAAACGTCCCATGCTCATGGATAGAAGAATCAATATCATTACAATGACCATACTGCCCCAAACAATCCTCAGATTCAATGTCATTGCTATCAATATACCAATGCCATTTTTCACAGAAGTAGAAAAAACAATTCTAAAATTGATATGGAACCAAAAAATACTCCAAATAGCCAAAGAAATCCTAAGCAAAAAGAACAAAGCCAGAGGCATTACATTACATGATTTCATACTATACTACAAGGTTATAGTAACTAAAACAGCATGATGCTAATACAGGAGTGCTGGAAAGGGAAGAGCGTGGTTCTTTTAAATGACACGGAGGGAAGGGAAGTGCTGGGTAAAGGAGGGTGTGGTCCCTGACTAGGGCTCCACCCCCATGGACCTAAGTGAAGACAGGCACTCCTACTTTCCCTCCCAAATGTTGCATTTTCTAAGACCACTCTGGCCTGCCATGCCCCCATCCTGGGCCTGTAAAAACCCGAGACCCTAGCAGGCAGACACACAGGCGGCCAGACTTGGAGAGGAGCACATCGGTAGAAGAAGATGCAAGCCACCAGTCGTGGAGAGGTGACGAGAGGAGCAGCCTGGGAGAAGAACACACTGACAGACACCTGCAGGCCAGGTGACCAGCGGAACCACGTGGAGTTTGACTGGGGCAGTTGGAGGAGAGCTCTGGCCTCCGAGCAGCCTGACTCCAGGGGAAAACCATCTTCCTTCTTACTCCACCATCAGCTGAGAGACACTTCCACTCAATAAAACTTTGCACCCATTCACCAATCCAACATGTGATCTGATTCTTCCGGTACACCAAGACAAGAAACCTGGGATACAGAAAGCCCTCTGTCCTTGTAACAAGGTAGAGGCTGTAACTGAGCTGGTTAACACAAGCTGCCTATAGGCAAACTAAGAGAGCACCCTGTAACACATGCCCACTGGGGCTTCAGGAGCTGTAAACATTCACCCCGAGACACTGCTGTGGGGTGGGAGCCCCACGGCCTGCCCATCTGTATGTTCACCTAGAGGTTTGAGCAGCAGAGCACTGAAGAAGAAAGCCACACCCCCACCGCATGCCCTGCGAGGGGGACAAGGGAACCTTTCCCATGTCAATACTGGTACAAAAATGGAGACATATATCAATGGAGCAGAGTAGAGAACCCAGAAATAAAGCTGCATACCTACAAGCAACTGGTCTTTGGTAAGTTGACAAAAACTGACAATGGGGAAAATACACCCTATTGAATAATTGGTGCTGGGAAACTGGCTAGGCACATGCAGATGAGTGAAAGTGGAACACTGCCTCTCACCATATGCAAAAGCTAACTCAAGATGGATTAAAGGCTTATGTGTAAGGCATTGATTTGTTAAAATCCTAGAAGAAAACCTAGGAAAAACTCATCTGGACACTGGCCTAGGCAAATAATTTATACTAAATCCTCAAAAGCAAATGCAACAAAAACAAAAATAGACAAGCTAAAGAGCTTCTGCACAGCAAAAGAAACAACCAACAGAGTAAACTGACAACTTACAGAGTGAGAGAAAATATTTGCAAAGTATGCATTGGATAAAAGACTAATATCCAGAATCTATAAGAAACTTAACAACTACAATAAAGACCCATTAAAAGGGGACAAAGGACGTGAACAGACACTTCTCAAAAGAAGACATACAGGCAGCCGGCAAACATATTTAAAAATGCTGAACATCTAATCATCAGAGAAATGCAAATCAAAACCACATGAGATACCTACTGGCTCATACCAGTCAGAATGACTATTATCAAAAAGTAAAAACATAACACATATTGGTGCAGATGTAGAGAAAACGGAATGCTTGTACACTGTAAATTAGCACAACCTCTATGGAAAACATTATGGAGATTTCTCAAAGAACTGAAAATAGAACTCCCATTCAACCCAGCAACCCATTGCTGGGTAACTACCCAAGGGAAAAGAAACCATTCTATCCAAAACTCATATGTTTATTGCAACATTATTCACACTAGCAAAGTAATGAAATCAACCTAAGTACCCATCAATGGTAGATTGGATAAAGAAAATGTGGTACATATACACCATGGAATACTATGCAGCCAAAAAAAAGAACAAAATCCTGTGCTTTGCAGCGACATGGATGCAGCTGCAAGCCATAATCCTGGGGAAATTAATGCAAAAACGAAAAATCAAATAGTGGCATGTTCTCACTTACAAGTGGAAACTAAGCGATGGGTACACATGGACATAAAGATGGGCACAATAGACACTGGGGAATTCTAAAGTAGGCCAGGAGGGAAGAGGGCAGGCGTTGAAACACTACCTATTGAGCACTATGTTCACTATTTGGGTGATGGGTTCAATGGTAGTCCAAACCCCAGCATCACACGATATACCCATGTACAAAACTGCACATGCACCACCTGGATTTAAAATTGAAAAAGAAGAAATGCAAGACCTCAACCCATCCCAGAAGTAAGGAATCAAAATCTGCATATTAGCAGGATCGTCAGGTGATTTGTATGCACAGTAATAGCCTAGAAACTTCGGATGAGAAATGTGTTTCTTATCTGAGCATGTGGGGATATTTTAGTCATGAAGGGACTTCAAAATATTCATGGAAATGAAATTAAAAGATAATTTCTAAAAAGAGCTTAAAGTAAAAAAATAAAATAAAATATTCTGTGTAAATGCCAGGACATCAAAGAGTATGAGAGGAAAAGATTCTAGTCTTCATAAAGCATAAAGGGATTGGACGACCTTGAATTTGTACTGACCAATTATTCAAAAGTCTTTGTTAAAAAGCATCAGATTTTTAATCATTTAAGTGTGGTTTTATATGATAGTTTAATTATCTGTTTTCTTATCAATTAAGTACATTACATATAATATATATGTATGTAATATATTACATATTGCATATATATGTAATATATAAAAATATATATATTTTATATATATATATATATATTTTTTTTTTTTTTGAGACAGAGTCTTGTTCTATCACCCAGGCTGGAGTGCAGTGGTATGATCTTGACTCACTGCAACCGCCACTTCCCGGATTCAAGCAATTCTCCTGCCTCAGCCTCCTGAGTAGCTGGGATTACAGGTGCACACCACCATGCCCGACTAATTTTCATATTTTTTGTAGAGATGAGGTTTCACCATGTTGGCCAGGCTGGTCTCGAACTCCTAATCTCACGATCTGCACGCCTTGGCCTCCCAAAGTGCTGGGATTACAGGCGTGAGCCACCGCGCCGGGCCCTTACATATTTTAACAGAAAATTCAAAGAGAGCTATTCTTGTTAGTCATAGCATTCCTAAATTTTAAAATGTAGAAATATGGGGAGAATCTTTATTAGTCCTATATGTGAGGAAAAAAATCAATTTCTGAATTCCACTACATATTAACTGTTAACTCCCCAATTTCAAAATTTAAGATGTTTTTTGAAATGCTTTTCTTGAGTAAGTAGATGCTGATAAGCTTGAACGTTTTTGTTTACCTACATATATGTCTCTTACCAACCACTTTGAAATTGTAAAAGAACCAAGATATGTATGTTTAGCCTATCAGCTACATCCAACTTCATCAACCACTTTTTGATATTCAAATGAAAATATTTTCAGTATCATGTACAAAAGAATATCTAGAAAAACATTCATATCTTTAAATAGGATTTTGCTCTTTTCAGACATCATTTGTATTTTTCTTTGCTTTTATCTATTTTTTTTTTCTTTTCAATTCATTGGTCACTTAGTCAGCATTCTGTCACTAAGGATTCCAGTTCCATCTAAGCTGTCCCTATATTCTGTCCATGTTTACTGCAAGTCAGAAGTGCGCTGCAGTCACAGATTTGCAGGGCTGAGCCTAATGAGCTCTCTAAGCCTGACCAAGCTACAAAAGCACAGTTGCTGTCCACAAGAAGAGTGTGCTGTCCTTCCATCCTCTCAACCTCGCGCACAGATTACAAATGCATATGCACTGCCAGGTGCTGCTGCTATTACACCAAGGCTGAGCAAACCCACTTTGTGATCTTTTTTTTTTTTTTTTTTTTCTTTGAGACAGAGTTTTGCTCTTGTCGCCCAGGCTGGAGTGCAATGTTGCGATCTTGGCTCACTGAAATCTCTGCCTTCCAGGTTCCAGTAATTCTCCTGCCCCAGACTCCCGAGTAGCTGGTATTACAGGCGCCTGCCACCACACCAGGCTAATTTTTGTATTTTTAGTAGAGACGGGGTTTCACCACGTTGGCCAGGCTGGTTTCGAACTCCTGACCTCAGGTGATCCACCACCTTGGCCTCCCAAAGTGCTGGGATTACAGTTGTGACCACCGTACCCAGCCATGATTTTTAATACATAAAGTTATCTAGCATATGTGCAATCACAGATTAAAGGCTTGTTGTCGTCTGTTGTGCTAACAAAGCGTGGACCGAGGACTCCCCAAGTGTTCTTTGGCATGCCGGATCTTAAAAGCTTCAGAAGCACTCTTCAGCTGGGTCCTGTCACTGCTCAGCAGATTAATTACACATGAGCGCAATAAGCCATAAGCGTTCCGGGGGAAGTTATTGCAGTGTATCATTTCAATGATCTGTAGATAGCAGACTGCTGGGAGACTTGTTTTGAACAGTGCCTTTCAATCCATCTCTGAGCTTGAGGGTGCACCGAGGCGTGGTAGAGTTGGAAACACTTCGGTGCCCCTGGAAGTATTCTTTCAGCTTCTTAGTCCATGTCTTACGTGGTTCTGGAGATTCTAATGACACTGTAACAGCTATAGCACTTATTATTTACTTATTCAACACACAGGCATTCATGGCCCAATGGAAAGTTGAATGAGGAAGATGTTTAGGGAGAGACTTGGCACTTAATGCTTACGTAATGAATAATCTTGTTGGTCTCTGTGTAGCTCATGTTTTTCTCCATAAAAATGTAAATTTGGTTATAGAATTTTGGCCCTAGTGATTATGATTCTGATAGTAGAAAGAAAATACCTTGGTAGCCCTTCCTGAAATGTTGTATGAGTCAGTAAACCATCTAAATATGATTGATCATCAAAGTTCTAGAAGGAAGCATGTGATGCTTTACATAAGACGAATTTGTGATATTTAAATGTAGCAGTATAGCAGTCAAAGAATGATGTGGTATTCAGCTAGTGCACCAAGGCTAAATTACGGGGAAATAATAATAAAAAAAACAGGTGACTTGCTAAGTGTAGTGCTCTAGATTTTATATTTAACTTAGAGTTTCAGATAATATAAAGTCATTACATAGTAATCTCATTATTGCAGAGCCCACTCATGTAGGATTTATTTAATGGTAGAGAGCTATACGCAATACAGGTTTTGGCTCTTGGGAGGACAAAAAAGCATCCTAAGTATATAAATACAATGAGAGATTATTATAAAAAGTTGAGCACACTGAGAAATCACTTTGAAATGATCAGTTTGCACATTACACTTTTCTATACTAATTATAAATCATTCATGTTGCTTATTTAAAGCAAGCCCTAAAATGCATCTGTCAAGATTATAGGAGCTTAATTTGTATTAGCATAAAAGACTAAAATAATAAAGACATGCTTTTCTTGCAGAATATTTCTTAATTTAGACTCCAAGTAATTCAAAAATGGCTCCTCTCGTCGTTCGTTTTTCTTATTTTAACCACATTTCCCAAGAATAAGATATGAGCACGTGTGCATTTGTTTTAAACCAGCCATTGAGCCTCAAGACTTTGACTACGTCTGTCTAAAAGTTATGATGGCCTGTGTTCTTCATCTCTGTTCCAGATCTTTCCCACAGGGTCATGGTGCTCGTTGCACAGACAGCCAGCTACCTCAGCAAGACACATAGGAGCAACAGAGGCTCTCTCTCGGGGTTTCTTTTTTCATGCTTGGTATTGGTTTATTTTAAGATGAATGCAGCTTGTCTTATAGATAACAAAAAAGAAATAGAAAAGCTAAGTGACAGAAAAGGTTAACGATGAAATTTTGAAGCCTATATATAGTCCCTTGCTGTGACAGGCAACGTTTCAGAAGACGATGGATGTGATTTTCCCAAGGGGATCTTTTACTGTAATGGAGAAAATATCTGAATTAACTAGATACAAAAGCCAATACTGTTGAGCCTCTCCTGAGAAAAACTATATTTGTCGTGAAGAATGATCACATCAAATGTTAAAACAAACCATGGTTTTTCAAACATTCTTGAAATATTTAGTTAGCGTTTCAGTGGTTAAAATTTTCAACGTTACATTGAATGTGATGATTTTCTATCATTGAGTCCGAATTTGATTTTTTTACAATATTTATGACATGACAATAATGGATATGATTTATGGGGCACTTAATATTGTCAGGCGCCATGCTACATGCCTTCTATACACATATTGGATCTCATTTAACCCTCATAGTTTCTATGTGGTAAGGGTCATTTTCCTCATTGTAACATGTACATGCATGTAAACTAGGCCTAGATTAGCAAACATTTAATGCTACAAAACTAGTGATTCCTAGACCTGAATTTCAAACCAGTTCTGATGAATCCCAAGTACAGACTCTTAACCACCCTATGGAGCTGACTCCATGAGATTTATCTACCTATGGAAGTTCTAAAAATAACTATTTACAACATTTTCATAAAGCCACACAAAAGAATGAAATGAGCTTCACAAAATGTAAAACAAAACATTAATCCGCATGCTATGATCTTAGATATTTAAGACAAACTCTTTGTTAGTAGGGGCCATTTGAGCAGGCCCAGGAGGGAGGCAGATATTTGAGTTGGACACACACAGTTGACTGAGTGGAAGTGTGTGAATTTCAGAGCCGCATGTGTGAGGTTTTGGAAGGCGGAGTTGGCGTGTTGGGTAGGCATCCATCCTGCCCATCACCTCTTGTTACTGCATGATCCTGAAAGCATCAGATGCAGAAGGAACTCCTGTGAGATGAGCGGTGAGGGCCACTTTATTGCCAGGGTCCTCTGCCTAAAGCTCCGTGATAGCTCCCTGGTAAAGGCGAGGTAGGACTCCATGGTCTGCTTGGGCTTGAGAATGAAGACAACCTTCAGGCTCTCACCATATATAAATTGTGATCTCAGGGTTGTTACTGTTGAGTGACCAGTGGGGATGGGTCGGCCACGAGGAGAGTCTTCCAGGGTAACTTGCATGATCATCTAATACCCTACTTCTAGTTGGCCCTGCTAGCAATAGACATAGCCCAGCTAAGGAATCAAATGTTGGCCATCATAAGAACCCTCCCCCGCGTTGTGATGGGAGATGAAACTTGGCAAGGTGTAGTCAGAGGACCTCAGGAGTCCTGTGCACTTTCTACCTGTCAAGATAAGAAGAAAGACAGGAGGAGCATTTTATCCCCTTTCAAAGAGGGTGTTTTGTCCAAGGGGCAGTCTGCGCATGTTCCAAGGCATGTTACTTTTTGTGTATGGAAAGTGAGTGATGGAAAAAATGCTCAGTAATTTTCTAATCTGCCTGTATTTTCAAGAGTCTATTATTAATTTGAATTAAATTCATGTATGTGATTCATATGTATGACTAATGTGGCTTACAGAAAATACATTGGAACAACAACAGATGTGTCACCTTTGCTATGGATTCAGCTTTTTTATTTTAAACAAGAATTAGTCCCACCTTTTATTTCTTTGGCAGAAAATTGCCCTGTAACAGAAAACTGACTTTCATAAAATATCAGTAAATTTGAAATGCCAGATGGAGACCTTCATCTTGGCAGTTTTGAACTGTTCTTTTCCATTTTAGAGTCTCAGAATGAATACTTATCTTGTCAGTTTATGCTCTATTGTACAAAGGTTCTGTTTCGTGTAAACGAACTTCAGTCAATTTTGAACAAATTGATTTCCATCTCTAAGAATATCCTACCCTGCAAGTAGATACTTTCCATGAATATGTCATTTATATTTGATTTCTGACCTCAGCCTTATGTATTGATTGTAGCATATAAGCATTCGTACTTTCAGTCTTGAAATTTGAAAGTTCTCAGCTTCCCATTTTCTCACCCAAGGACTTTCCTGTATTATGTTCTTTATATCTGAATAACTCCTTCATTCTTCTAGCTGGAATGCTATAGAATACATTGCAATTTGCTTCAGTTTCAGAGAGTAGAAGGGTGAGCAGTGGAAAGTGACAGGGGAGAAAGTAAGGGAAGAGGGGTGCATTGAAAACAGGCTTCAGCAGCAGGAGCGCAGCTCACAATCTCCAGCTTACAAATGCCATTCCTGTTGAAAATTAGGCTGTGGCTGAAACTGGACCTTGAAGGGAAGCATATTACAGCCCTGAATTGAGTTGGTTCTGTGCTTCTGACTGAAAGCTGAGATTGCCATACTACTTTTCCCTTTGCAATTTACCTTTGATACATTTCTTTCTTTCTCAAGCTTCTGATCATCATCCTTAGCCCATATACTTCTTACTGCAATTGAGGGAAAAGAAACCAATCATATGATCTCAAAGAAGCCTTTTTTCTCCCAAAAGAATGAAGCTCAGCAGTGTACTTGTGTGAGTTCCTTTTCTCCACTGCCACAGTTTAGTGATTTGTTAGCCTAACATTTCAGAACTCACAGTCAGAGAAACCTTCCCCACCACTTCACTGGAGGAAACACTTGACAATAGATTTGAACATTTGGCTTCTAGTTTTCAAAAGGATCGACTGCAGAAGTTCCTGTTCTTAAAATCATGCTGCAAGTTTACTCAAGATAATATGTTTTAAATTTCATGTTTTCTACAGCGTGAACACGTTATCTTTCAACAATATGATATTATACAAAAGGTAATTGTTATTGAACAATACCAGAAGCAATCTACGAGTTGCCTAAACGGGGAGAGTACAGCCAGTCAGTAGAGTACTATGCAGCTGGGAAAAAGGCATGAGAAAGACCTCTACACACTGAGGTGGAGTAATTTAAGGACTTCCTTGCTGAGTGAAAAACAAACAAACAAAAAAAACAGAAGATGATCTGTATCGTGTTATCTTATTTGCAGGAGTGAAGGGGACTGAGTGGAGTGGAGTTAGGAGCTCCCCTCAGCTGGGGGAGAGAGCCAGGTGTCAGAGTAGTCATTTAAAGCAACAAGCCCTTAATGAGTTACACCTTTCATCACTCACTGCAGTATATAGGGAGGAAGCCCCAGCTCCCTCCCGTTCCCGTTTCCTCCATGGAAAGGTGCACTGGTCAAGGGTCAGGTGGATCCGTGCGGACACGGGTAGCCCAACCAAAAAGCTCTAGCAGTTTTATGGACCCTGTGGCCAGGTGAAGAGAGCTCAGAGTGGACTGAGTCACAGTGAGGAAGCGTGTCTTCAAGATTTCCCCTCCTCCTCCTGGAAGGAGGCCTCTGCAGAGGTGCCGGAAGAGGGCCTTGCCTACAGCCTCAGCTAGAGACCTAGGTATGAAGCCATGTGAGTATGTTAAAAAGCCTGACTGGCCGGGGACTTCGAAACCTTGACTGCACAGGGTTCTGGCTGTGCTCCGAATCCCGTGTGGGAGGGCAACTTCGCTCAACTGCCCGTGCTCAGACCTGAAATATCACACATGGGTTTTTAACCAGGACCCACACTGAAAGTATGCATGTCTGCTGATTTATATCAAAGAAATGGGAAGAATAAACCAGAAACAAAGTGAGATAAATTTCCCTATGGAGGGTGAGTAGGAACTGAGTGGGAGGTACGAGGAGGTGGCAGTGCCCGGCCAAGGCCCAGGTTAGGAGAGTGACCGTTGTCTGAATCTTTTTGTATAGCTTTGACCTTTGGAATCTCGTTAATGTATTGTGTTAAAAAAAAAAATCAGCAAGGACACAGAGTAAGGTAGACTAAAACCAATTGTAAATGCAAGCAAATGAACTTAGTAGTATTTCAAATAGATAATATGTCACAGTGAAAGGGAAATCTCCAAATAACTTTACACACAGAATTATTTACTACATACCTTTAACATAAAGTCAGAACTCAATATAAAAATGAATTTAATAAGTAGTTTTGTTTTTGTACTGAGTTATCTTTTCTGTAACTCCTTTCTGTGTATTCTAAATGTGATAAACTGAGCAAATATTGAGATAACCAGAGTCAGATTTATCAGTATCACAGAAGGAAGCTACAGATACTGAAAAAGAAAAGTCTCGAATAAACACTGTGATGCTTGATTGGAATCACAGTTATCACTATGCACTTGGAGTTGTCATAGATAAAGATATTTTTGTGTATAACACACACATTTCCCAGCTTTGTCTTTGAGAATGTGTGGGAGCAATGACATCCCACTAGGAATGCATACACCTGGCACTCAGTTTCTGAACATTTTCTCCACTGAAAATACTAGGGCTCCTCAGAGAAATGGTGGATTCTGGGATTGGAGCAGGGAAAGTGTAGTAAGAGCCTGGAATATTTTCTTACATCAGAAAAAAAAGAAGGATGCATGTAACAGCAAAGACGTACCCAAAAGACAAGGGATTTAGCTTCAGAGGGCTCCCATTGGCTGATCTAGGGGAACTGAGTATCAAAATAAATAATGATATTATGACCAATAGATGCTAACCCAGTAAAAAGATAGGAATCCATGGGTCTGTATGATATAACCAAATAAATGTATAAATAAATAAATGTTAGACATCTCTTCCTCTCTGTAAAATTCCACATGTAGAAGGATCAATTCATTTAGAAAAACTGCAGTTTGGCAACCATCATACTAATAATTGATTCAAGCAGGGATTATCAATGGATAATCAATTTCTCATCTCCTCAGGGTGACATGGTCAAAGGAAGTACCCACATGGTAGAGTTGTTGAAGACCTTGTATTTAACAATGCATGGAAAACATTTTGTAGGTCATTAAAATATGACGTAGCCCAGTGTAGTGTAGTATAGTCTATCTATATCTATCCTCTAGCTAGCTATCTAAATATCTACCTAAACCTCTGTTATCCATCATTTCTTTCTCCAGAGTGAAGTTCTTATAGCATTTCTAGTACAATTTTCCTAGTCAATAAAACTAATTGTCTGGGTGGAAGTAAAATAATTTGATAGCTGCTATTTTGTAAGGGTTTATGTACTTTTAGTTATTTCTTATGGTTAGAATACCCAGAACTTTGAAAAATTTAAAAATATACATTTAATCTAAAGAATGGTCATTAGCCCACAGTGACTTTCTGAAATACAGCCTTTTAAATTTGCACTGTAGAACAAACACTGCTATCAGGGTTTTTGCTGTAACAATAAAGATGGTTATTTTAGTCATCTGTCAATTATTCATAGCACTGCAGAACAAGTGAAATAGAAAATAAAAACATCCAACCAATCTCGGTCTGGAAAATTTTTGTATTTTTATAAATCAGAAATTTATTCCAAAGCAAATGGATTGATTCTGTGAGGGGTCTCCCTGAGCTAACACAAGTCAGAGGAAGTGGTATCTGCAGCAAAGGCAAACAGGAGACATAATTCCTGTTTCTAAAATGTTCCATTGCTTCATCTGAAAGATTTTTGTTTGTTTGTTTAATTAAATAGTAGCTCCAAGCATAGGTGAAGTTAACATGCAGGTATTAAACTTATAAACAATATTTTATAAGTACACCTAGTCATGAACCAGAAGACTTTTTTTTTTTTTTTTTTTTTTTTTTAATAAAGACAGTCTTGCTCTGTCAAACAGGCTGGAGTTCAGTGAGGGGATCTTGGCTCACTGCAACCTCCGCCTCTCAGGTTCAAATGATTCTCATGCCTCAGCCTCTGGAGTAGCTGGGATTTCAAGTGCCCACCACCATGCCCAGCTAATTTTTGTATTTTTGGTAGAGACAGGGTTTCGCTATGTTGGCCATGTTGGTCTCACTCCTGACCTCAAGTGATCCACCCGCCTCAGCCTCCCAAAGTGCTGGGATTATAGGCGTGAGCCACCATGCCCAGCCGTGAGAAGACTTTTATTTCAGTACATACATCCTGTGTGCCTGTGAAGGGCGATTTTTATCTTCAGTGTGCAAAAGTTACAAAAAACCTCCGAGTCTGTGTTTGAGCTTGAGCTTTTCTTCCTTGTGGAAAATGACATCTTTTTATCTCCTTTTTTGCCATAAGTTATTGAAGAATAGTGGTTCTGACAGTTGTGGTTTGTGGGGATTTTTGTGTTTTGTTTGCTGAAATTGCCATGTAGCTGTTTCCTTAGCTTGTGCAATTTGATAATTTCATTACAGTGTTCCAGGAATTCATTGCTTTGATATCGATTTTTTCCCAATTTTTATATCCAAATTTCCATTTGCCTTCCCAGGTTGAATCTAGATAATGTAGAATCTCACCTCTTTCTTTCCTTTGTTCTCCAAGACAGTCTTGCTCTGTCACCCAGGCTGGAATGCAGTGGTGTGATGTTGGCTCAGTGCAACCTCCGCCTCCCAGGTTCAAGCAATTCTCCTGCCTCAGCCTCCAGAGTAGCTGGGATTACAGGCTCATGCCACCACGCCTGGCTAATTTTTGTATTTTAGTAAAGATGGGGTTTCACCATGTTGGCCAGGATGGTCTTGAACTCGTGACCTTGTGATCTGCCCGCCTCAGCCTCCCAAAGTTCTGGGATTACAGGCATGAGCCACTGCGCCTGTCCACAACTTGCCTGTTTATGATCCTTTTTACATAGTTTATTTTGTTCCTGAACCCACATAACTCTTTCAAGGGTATCCAGTCAGATTCCTTTGGTTCTCAAAGATTGTTAAATTCTTCTCTACTGTAGTCATATTCCTTTGTCTTTCCTGTTAAAATCCCCTTCAGATATTGTAAGGCTAAATAGATAATATTCCTATTCTAATGCCAGGATCTAATTCACTGGGGTCATGGTGTCTTTTTCTCATGTTTTTGGGATGTATTCTTCTATTCTCATGGTCTATTTCCTTTTATTTTAAATTGGGAAGTGTTCTATACAGAATTTTATTCTAAATCCAAGGAAGACTGATGAACTGAAGTGTGATATCCTTAGCTTTTCCAGATTCTACTTGGGTTCATTAACCACCAGACTTAGTTCAAGTTCCTGCTGCAGCTTCTATCTGGTGGTAAACGATTGTGGAACAACAACACTGAACATGATGCATTTTGCTACATTGTTCTCTTCTCAGCCTTGGCTTGTGTACTTAGTGAGACTGAGGAATAATTTCCTCTTTCTCCATTTTCTTTTGTAGCTGCTACCAATTGATGAAAAGCAGTAAGAGGCTCATGTAGCCCATGTAGGGGTAGCATCCTGGGGCACCAGGGGCAGGAAGCACGTGGAGAATGGTGGGAAATGGGACTCGAGAGACAAATAGCAGGCATTCTGCTTCCAAGCACATGTCTCTATGTGTCACTATCTAGTGCCAAATGTTCATATACACGTATATATGCATCTTTCTCTAATTTCTGGACTTCTATAGTCTCCTGAGAGTTTACAGGAATTTTCATAGTAAACTTTGCAGCTCAGCTTTCCTGGATACCCTCAGGAGGAATTCAATTTTTTGGTCTTAGATAATCCAGTTATGTCCCATCTCCCTTTGCAGTTTTTTCAGTTGAACTTCATTTCTTACTTTAGTATCTTGCTTCAGTGTGTGGTATCTTACAAATGCTCCTCATAGTGACATCTGAAAATATATCCACACCTATAATTTTCTAACTTGGGTTGAATATGAAAGCTTTTCATTCTGCTATATCAGAATGACATGTAAATAGAGCACCTGCTTGTTTTGGATGTATATTGATTCTGGCTTTTTAAAAAGGTATTCAAAATTTAGTGTTTGTGGAATGAAGTTATTATAGAGAACTCAGGATAGCTGTAAATTCAAATTGATTTGGAACCATATTGCATGCCTTTGGGAAATGCTAAACCATTTTCCTTATTTTTTTTTCCTTCCAATAGCATATCATTAAGGTAATAATGTTGTCTGCCAGAATTTGCTGTGATGAGCAGATGGATTACTAATACTTCGTTGATTGATTTCTTACTCAGCTCTGCTATAAAACGTAATTGATGATTCTGCCATCACCAGTTTAAGTGGTACCTATTAAGTTCAGACTTGGAGACCCTGCAAAACTCTTGCCCATTAAGCTTGGTTTTTCATTATCCCTTTTCATTTTCAGAAATATATTCACAAAACTTCCCCTATCCCTAGCTCAAGAAACATGTGTCATGCTATCAAATTATACTCTGGGATGGTGAAGTTTTTTCAATAGTTTTGATTTCTGGCCTGAAATGTGTCTGCTATTATCCTTGTATTGTTGTTGTTAGTGAATATTTCTCTAAATTCTTAGCACGAAAGAATGAACCCCATGGCCTTTTTAAAACGTAATATAGTCAGATTTCTATCAGACACCTTTTACTGTGTGTTATTTCAACATGACCACTCACTGCACTGTATCGTGAGAGCAGTGACATTTCTTTAAAGGGTCAGCCCTTCGTTAAATATTGAAAAATGACTAATAGCAACCTTGCTTTTTCAGGCAAAATTAAAACTTTTTTTTTAAATGTTCATTTTCCATTGTTCTTCTAAATAATTTTTGGATATTGGTTGCTAGTATATTTCCCATTTGTTTATTCATTCAGTTATTCATGGTTCATTTGTTTATTTATATATATAATTTTTTAACTGTATATATAGATAAGGCATAGAATGCGCCTGTAAGTTCTAGAGTACAATAGTAAAAAGGAAGGGGTCACTGGACTTATGGAGTTTATATTCTGGGGTTCACTGGGGGCAGCATGTCAAGAGAAGTAAATTTCTTAGTTAATATTAGGTAGCAACAAGTGCCATGATGGAGATCAGTATGGGATGCCATCATGCAAACAATAGGAGAAGGGTGGGAGGCTGCTTTAGGACCCTGAACCCAGACCCAAATGGCAAGATTGAGCCAGGTGTGCAAAGGACCAGGGGACAGAGCTCTCTCGGCTAATGAGACAGCTAGTGCAAGGCAGTAGTAAGCAGAGAAAGAGCTTGGCCTATCTGAAGAGTTGGAAAGAGGACAGTGCTTTGAAGAGGGCAGACAGGAGCAGAGTGCAGACTGGGCCAACTCATGTTGGTCTTGTAGACCATGGCAAGAAATTTGGATTGTGTTTTCCAAGTGGAATGGAACGCTAGAGGATAGTCATTAGGGGAAGACTACGATCTGGTTTACAGTGTTGAATGTGGAATCTGGTTTACAATGTGGAATGTTAAATTGAGTGTACAATGTTGAATGTGGAATCTGGTTGACATTGTTGAAAGACTCATCTTGCTGTGCAAAGAATATGGGGCAAAAGCATCAATTAGTTGTGTAAGAATTTTTCGATTCAATGTTTAAATTGAATGGAAATTGAATTGGAACTCTTTTAAAGTCCCAGTGATTGTCAGTGGTTCATTCAGTTTAATCAACAAATGTTTACCAAGCAACTACTGGGTGCTGGGAACAGTGCTAAGTGATGGGAAACAAAGATGGAACAAACAAGTCATTAGACAAAATAAAATCACGCACATATGTAACTTCATTTTAAATGTTTAAAAGTTCTGATGTACTTTATAGTAACTCTGAGAAATGCAGGTTTACTTAATATTGTTCAAATGAGATAGCAATTTTTAGTATGTTTTTTAAAAAAATTTAACAATGTCACCAGCAGCATAAAGTGTGAGTATATGTATATATATATACTATCATTTTATATTAAATTCACAAATGGCTATAAAATTCTACAAGTGTTGGACTCAGATTATAGGATTAAATAATTTAGATAATAGAAATAATACACAGTCTTTTCTCCTTACCATCTTCTACCCTGACATCTAGCACCAGTTTCTAAAGTTAACTTTTCTCCCCCGCCCCCCGCCCCAGAAAAGGTTAGGTTTGATATATTGGCCAAGACCCTGCAGTTCTGTATCTCAAATACTTTAAAGCTATCTTGGAAAAGTAAACTGAGCCTAAGGATCTTTTATCGTGAATGAAGCCTTTTTTCTCTCTAGCCCAAGGCAGTCTCGGCAGGGCAATAGGTTCAGGCTGTCAACACTCAAGCAAGAACACAAATAAGAGTTTCATTCCTTTTTTTTTTTTTTTTTTTTTTTTGCCCTAGCAATTTAATACTCCTGCAGAGAGAGAGAGAGAGAGAGAGAGAGAGAGAGAGAGAGAGAGAGCACGCATGTGCAACAGTCTGAGATGACTTGAGAGTTGTGTTGAATCTTTTCCACTACAGCCTTTCTCCTGCTTAATCAAAGTGAACAGGTCAACTTAATTTTTAGTGATATGATAAAATGTCTTACCATATAGCATATATTATGAGTCAACAGTCTTTGTTTTTATTTTTGGATGTATTTCTTACAAAATTCCCAATTTGGACAACTTTCATGGTATTCTACATTGTCCTATATTTTATTTCTTTTATTATCAATAAAGAGTCAAATGCAGACCAAGCTAAAGGTCCCCAAAGTTCGAGACTTTATCCTGGAAGAAGCACATGCTTGAAATATGTTGTCATTCCTCTTTTTCTAACTTAATTGTACTAACTTATTTAATATTAAACGTTAGTTTGATTTTTATATTAGCTCTTTGTTTTCCAGGCATATCTTGTGATTTCAAAAGCTAATACTCTGAGATTCATTTCATTTTAATTCAAGTGCCTTTTCATGCAAGTCTTCCTTTGTGTCCCTACAGACAATTAATTAATATTTTCCTATGGAGAGAAAAATGTATATGTTTAGTATTTTGCAAAATAATGCCAATTCCAATAGAACATTATCTTCAACATTTTCCTTAAATCTGATTTATCCCACTGAGCCCAACATCAACACTATTTCCTTGAAATTTTCTTTTCATTCCTAATCATACCTGAGTCTGAGGAGACACTTAGGAAGTGAACCTGATCAACAGCCAGTTAGCAAAAGCTGTTGCTCATCACAGGGGAGGCATACCATCTGCAGTGTGGTAAATGAGTTTCCATGTGGATTCCAAGTGCTCCCAGTTCTACGAGTTCATTAGTTTCTTTTTGAAGCTGCAATTTGCAACAGGCATCTTCAGAAAACTTTTAGTGCTATCATTATGTTTATATTACCTACACTGGCAATGAGGAGTTTGTTAATTGCTACTGCAACAATAAATGCTCATTATCTTCAAGCAAATAATTAAGTAGTAAGCACCAAATATGAACTATTGGTCAGTAGAGGTCTATGGTGGCCTGTATTAGTGCATTCCTGCTCTGCTATAAAGAAATACAGAAAAGAGATTTAATTGACCTTATAAGAAAAGAGGTTTAATTGGCTCATGGTTCTGCAGGCTATACAGGAAGCATAGTGACTTCTGCTTTGGAGGAGGCCTCAAGAAGTTCTAATCATGCAGAAGACAAAGGGAGAGTGAGGTGTCTCACATAGCAGGAGCAGGAGAAAGAGGGGGTGAAGCAGCAGGTGCTACAAACTTTTAAGCAATCAGAGCTTGTGAGAACTCACTTTCTATTCCCTAGGACAGTGCCAAGTGGGACAGTGCTAAGTCATTCATGATAAATTCAATCACATGATCCAGTGACCTCCCACCATGCCCTACCTCCAACACTGGGGATTACAATTCAACATGAGATTTGGGTGGGGATACAGATCCAAACCATATCCCAGATTTTCAGATAAACTCCTAATTTATTTGTGTGAAGAGACCGAGGCTGTAAATGTTTCAGGCCTAGAAACAAGTTGCTGCAATGAGCATACTTTGAAGTTGCAAGATAAAAAGACAAATCCATAAATCAAGTTTCAGATTTCAATACATCTCTTTCAATAATAGAACACGTAGGTAGAAAATCAGTAAGGATATGGAAGATTTAAACTATATTACCAATCAACAGGACCTAATTGACTTTTATAAAATATTGTACAAAACAGCAGAATACATATTCTTTACAAGTGTACTGGGCATATTTACCATGGTAGGCTATATTGTGGGGTAGTCCTATTGATCATGAACAGGTCAATAGATAAACAAGTTATCTTATATTTATACAGTGATATAGTAAACTGCAATAAAAATGAACAAATTCCCTCTTTCTGAAATGGACAGTTTCAGCATGTAAATCATCAGTAAGGACATAGTTGAACCCAGCAGCACCACTGTAGGATGATGTGTCTGCCTCCCATTACTCAAGGGTGTATGTCTACCACCTAAACCTTGAAGACCAGGCAATGAGCCAAGGCCATGAGGCTCAGCCAAGTAGCAGGTGTTCCTGAGAACCTAAGCATCCTAGAAAGTATCTGAGAACCTAGCAAGAAAAATAGTCTCCACACTTAAACAGAGTATATAAAAATTCAGAAAATTAGCTTAAAAGTAGTTTAAGAACAAGAGGTGATGTGGATCTCTAAGGCTATCCTGCTGCCATGCAGGAGGTCCTCATATGTAAGTCCTTATAACTCATCTACTCGCCAAGCTGGACTTGTCCAAGTCTTTTTTTTTTTTTTTTTTTTTTTGTCAGCAATCTCCCAATTTGGGTGAAGATTTTTCTGTATGATTCTGGGTTTTTCTCATTACAACCATTGATCAACTGGATGTAATTGACCTCTACAGACCCCTTCCACCACCAACAACAGAATACATATTCTTCTCAAGCTATCATGAAACATTCACCAGGACACAGAACATTCTGGGCCATAAAACAACCACCTTAACAAATTTAAAAGAATAGAAATCATATAATATTTGCTCTCGACTGCAGTGGAATTGTGTCCGGAATTGGTGGGTTCTTGGTCTTGCTGACTTCAAGAATTAAGCCGCAGACCCTCGTGGTGAGTGTTACAGTTCTTAAAGATGGGGTGTCCCAAGTTTGTTCCTTCAGATGTGTCTGGAGTTTCTTCCTTCTCGTGGGTTCGTGGTCTTGCTGACTTCAGGAGTGAAGTTGCAGAGCTTCATGGTGAGTGTTACAGCTCTTAAAGGCAGCACGTCTGGAGTTGTTGGTTCCTTCCAGTGGGTTCGTGGTCTCGCTGGCCTCAAGAGTGAAAATCCAGACCTTCGCAGAGAGTGTTACAGTCATAAAGGCAGTGCGGAACCACAGCATAAGCAGCAGCAAGATTTATTGCCAAGAGCAAAAGAACAAAGCTTCCACAGGTGTAAGGGGACCAGAGCGGGTTACCTCTGCTGGCTCGGGTGGCCTGCTTTTATTCCCTTATCTGGCCCCACCCACATCCTGCTGATTGGTCCATTTTTACAGAGAGCTGATTGGTGCGTTTACAAACCTTTAGCTAGACACAAAAGTTCTCCAAGTCCCCACCAGATTAGCTAGACACAGAGCGCTGATTGGTGCATTTGCAAACCTTTAGCTAGACACAGAGTGCTGATTGGTGCATTTACAAGCCTTTAGCGAGACAGAAAATTTCTCCAAGTCCCCACCCATCCCAGAAGCCCAGCGGGCTTCACCTCTCACTGGCACTCCCTGCGGGACTTTGCGGCAGGTAGCCCGGGCACTCCAGCAGCCCAGAGGGAGCTCGTCTAAGACAACCAAGAGGAAAAGAGGGGAAGCAAGAAATAGAGGGAGACCCGCCATCGTGGCCAATGACCCCGCCAGGAGGGAGTGGCGGTCCACACATGGGACCCAGCCTCCGATCAAGCCCAGCAGGCACCAGCCGGCCGTGCCAAGTGCGGGACCAGTAGAGTCCACACCCACCCGGAACCTATGCCAGCCCGGAGCGCCACATGCAGCCCCAGCTCCAGCCTGGGCCTCTCCTTCCACACCTCCCTGCGAGCAGAGGTAGCCGGCTCTGACCTCGGCCAGCCACAGAGAGGGGCCCCCACAGCGCAGCAGCAGGCTGAAGGGCTCCTCCAGTGCAGTCAGAGCAGACGCCCAGGCCAAGGAGGCACCGAGAGCGAGCGAGGGCTGCTAGCACGTTGTCACCTCTCAGAATTACACTATAAATTAATGACAGTAAGACAGATGGAAAATCCCCAAATACTTGGAAATTAAACACAAACTTCTCAGTAACACATGAGTCATATAATAAATCTCAGGAGTATTTGAAACCAGATGAAAATGAAAATATAACTTATTAAAATGCGTGGATGCAATGAAAGCAGTGTTTTGAGAAATTTATAGCATTAAATGCATATATTAGAGGAGAAAAAAGACCTAAAATCAATCATCTCAGTTTCTATGTTAGAAAAGTAGAAAAAGAGGAGCAAATTAAATCCAAAGGTGGAAGACAAGTATTAAATTTAGAACAAAAAATCAATGAAATTGAAAATAGGAAATCAATAGAGAAAAATGAAGCAAGCAAAAAAAAATGGTTATTTGAAAAGATTGAAAAAATCTGTAAGACTGTATCCACGTTAAGTAAGAAAGGACACACAAATTACTAACATTGGAAATAAAAGAACAACACAATAGATCTTATGAACAATGAAAGGCTTATAAAGGAATATTATGAACAAATCTGTATTTACAATCTGATAATGTAGCTGAAATTTCCTGAAAGGCACAGCTGGTAAAATTCACAGTAGAAGAAACAGATAATCTGAAAAGAATGGTAACTATCTTAAAAATTGAATCAGGAATTAATAACCTTCCAAAGAGAAAGCACCAGCTCCAGTTAGGTTCACCAGTGAATTCCACCAAACATTTAAGGAAGAAATTTTACCAGTCGTATACAATCTCTTTCAGAAGGATGAAACTGCAGAAATTCTAATTCCTTCTGTGAAGCTAGCATTACCCTACTACAATAAAACAGGGAAAGACATTACAAGAAAAGAAAAGTACAGACCAAGATCTTGCATGAATATAGATGCAAAATTCCTCAACAAAATATGAGCAAATCAAACAATGTATTGAAAAATTATAACATGCAGCCAACCAAGGTCTGTGATGGATCTGCAAGGGTGTTCAACATTTGAAAATCAATTAATATAATCTATCACATCAGCAGGCTAAAAAAGAAAGATCAAATGACCATATCAGTAGATGCAGAGAAAGCATTCAACAAAATCTAACACCCATTCATGATTTAACAAAAAAATCTCTTTGCAAACTACAGATAGAGGGGAACTTTCTAAACTTGATAAGGAATATTTACAAAAACCTACAGTGGGCATCATACTCAATGGGGAGAAGCTAGAATCTTCATCATTAAGATCAAGAACAATGCAAGAATGTCATTTCTTACCACTGCTTTTCAGCATTTTACTGGAATGCCTAACTAATGCAAGAACACAACAAAAGGGAACAAAACGTATAAAATTGGAAAGGAAGAAATAAAAGTATCATTGGTAGCAGATGACATCATTATATATGTGGAGAATAGAAAAGAATTGACCAAAAAAATCCCCAAACACTGGAGCTAGTTAGTAATTATAGCAAGGTTGCAGGATACAAGTTTAATGTGAAAATGTCAGTTGCTTCCCTCTATACCAGCAAGGTACAAGTGGAATTTGGGATTAAGAACACAATAACATATTAGCTCCTCTAAAAATGAAATATTTAGGTAAACTAACAAAACTGCCTAAGATCTGTAAGAGGAAAATTACAAAACTGTGATGGAGGAAATTAACCAAATAAATGGAGAGATAGCCCATGTTCATGGATAGGAGGACTCAGTATTGTCAGAATGTTAATTCTTCCCAATTTTATCTATAGAGTCAATGCAATCACAATAAAAAGTCCAGCAGGTTAACTTGTGAATATCAACAAACTGATTCAAAAGTTTGTATGACGAGGCAGAAGACCCAGACTAGCCATTACAGTATCAAAATAGAAGTATAAAGTCAGAGGACTGACACTATCCAATTTTAAGGCTTAACTATACAAAACTATAGTAATCAAAACAGTGTGGTAATAGTAAAAGAATAGACAAATCAATCAATGGAACACAGTAGACAGCCTAGAAGTAGATCCATACATAGTCAAATGATCTTTAACAAAGAAGCAAAGAATATACAATGGAGAAAATGTAGTCTTTCAGCAAATGGTACTGGAACAACTGGAGGCAAACATGCAAAAAAAAAAAAAATCTAGAAACAGATCTTGTACTCTTTACAAAATTAAAACTTTCATAGTCCTCACTGTTAAAGTGCAGAACTATAAAACTCTGAGAAAGTAACATTGGAAAAAACATAGATGACCTTGGGTATAGTAATAACTTTTTAGATACAATACCAAGTACGTAATCTATGAAAGAAATAATTGATAAGCTAGATTTTATTACAGTTTAAAATCTCAGCTCTTTGAAAGGCAACTGTCAAGAGAATGAAACAAGCCACAGACTGGGAGAAAATATTTAAATAGACATCTCTAATGAAAAACTATGATCCAAAATATAAAAAGAACTTTAAAAATTCAGCAATATGAAAATAAAACCTGATTAAAAATGGGCAAAAGACCTGAACAGATACTTCTCAATGAAGACATACAGATGGCAAATAAGCATATACAAAGATGCTCAACATCTTACCATGTTAGGGAAATGAAAATTTAAACAAACAAACAAAAAAAACAGTGAGATACCAGTACGCATCTATTACAATGGCCAAAATCCAGGACACTGACAACACCAAATTCTGGGGAGCATAGGAATCAAGAGAAACTCTTACTCATTACTGATGGGAATGCAATATGGTCTCATCACGTTGGAAGACAGTCTGGCAGTTTTTTACAAAACGAAGCATTGTCTTACCATACGATCCAGCAATTTAACTGCTTGCTATTTACCCAAATGAATTAAAAGTTTATGTCCACAGAAAAGACTGCACATGGATATTTATAAATATCCATATATCGCTATACCGACTTATTCATAATTGCCAAAACGTGGAAGCAGCCAAGATGTCCCTCAGTAGATGGATGGAAAAAGTCTTTAAATGTAAAGTCTTTAAAAGAAAATTTTGTTCTAAATTAAGAATTCATGCATAGTTAATTTTACTATTAATATAAGCATCTTGTTACTATTAGTATTTCTTTGAAATATAATTATCAGTATTTTTAAAGTTGCCAGTAACTTAATTCATCATTTATTATCATTGTTATTGCTATTATTATTATTTTGGTCTGTGAAATCTAAAACCTGGCATCCATATGCATCAAGTAAAAAAGTCCTCTAAAGCTTGTTTGCGGAAATTAGCTGACCAAAATGTCCTGTTTTTCACATACATGTTTTGGTGCACTAGTCTTGGTAACAAAAGTAATTCCATTTCATCATTCCTGTCTGTGCCTACCACTGCAGCTAACAATCACTGTAGTACAATCACTCCTCACCTCTCAGCTGGGGCATTCTGCTTTATTTCATGTGACTCTTGGACCTCGCATATTGCTTAGCACATAGAAAATGCAAAATGAATGCCATCGCATAAATGGATGTGCCATGAAATATTCGCCTGTGCATACATGGGGGTTCACTGCTCATGCTTTTACCTTTTCACTATAAGGCACTTTTTGTTTATCAGGAATCGTGGAGCAATTCCGAGGTAGGGACAGTCCCTCTTTTTAATGTCACAGCAACAGTAACCAGTAAAGTCCAGTGTCCAGATGGGCACAAGAGGAATTCACTTCCTGAAATCAATTGCAGTGGCATCTCCCCCGCCCCACCCCCAGCAAGTTGTCAATTTCACATGTATCCAGACTGCCTCTTTTCTAGGCAGTTGACATTGAATTTGTTTGTTGTTATTGCTGAGACTTGATAGCTCACTATGGCAATGATTCTGAAAGGTGTGAAGAGGGGTTTATAGGAGAGTCGTTTGTGGTGGAGGCAAGCCATGTATAATTCTGTGTTGCGGTTGTTAGAAATACTTCTTCACCCTTTACTAAATCTACTGAGAATCTACATATCTTTCTATCACATGCTTTTGTGTGTTAAGAGGACAAAATGAAGTAGAATTCTTTTCATTCTCAAAAGACTAGAAAATGATTATGGTTTTGTGAGGAAAATTACCTAAACACACATACTCAGTTCGCACTACTCTTCTTTGGAAACAAACTGACACTGTAAATTATTTATTTCCACGGTATGATTTCCCTGAAGATCCCATTTATATTGAGGCATTTGGGGGGTTAGGAAATATACTGGAAATTGACCCGATGGACAAATTTACACTGCAAGTATGTATAAGGGGATTGGATTTCTCTTACACTATCTTTTATTCTCTCAAGACTTTCCTGGAGCCCAGGAAATTCACTGAAACTTCCTCTTATTGAAAGTGTAAATAAATATTGTCGTTTTTTAGGAACAGCAGTCTCAGCGTGATATGCAAACTGTAGCTAATGGAACAGTGGCTACTTGCTACCAGAGTAGAAAGCTGTAACTAGGGTAACTGGATGGAGCCCTGGCCACATGTGAATTGCTTGCTGAGTTTACACTCATTTTATCTTTGACTGACAAAGATAGAAATTGGACAAAACAAATAAACATTTATGTGCAAATATATGGGAATTTTCATATGTGTAGGTAATAGATTGTTTCCAGGTTCATAAAAGGAGGTTATAAAATATTTAGCAACACATGACTTGGTGCCAATTATGACTTACTGATAAATGAAGCATTTCTTAGCAACCATCATAGCACAAATAAAGATTTATGACAGTGTATCTACTATGTGTGTTTGAGGAGTTGAGGCTGATAAATAGGCTGAAAATACTCAACTCATTATTCTCATATCCATAGACTATCCAAAAGTGCTATAGTTATTGCTTCCTCACTAAATCATAGATGGTAAAACTCATACTTCCCAAAAATCCTTATGAAGAAAAGATGAATACTGTATTTAAAAGGGCTATATAATAACCATGTAAATGTATATTTTATGTTATTTTAATATATTTTGCAGTATATGTGGTTCTTTATTTCCACATTATTGCCACATAAACCATTTCTGTCAGCTGTCTTTCCCATGATTATGAAGGTCATCAAAGCTCGTCATTACCTGGCTCCTATATTTTAGGACACAGGTCTGGCCAACTATGAGCAGGCTCTTGGCCATTTTTGCACAGATGGGCTTATATATAACCAGCCAAGTAATGATACATTCATTGAGCACCAGGTGTTGGTGATGAAAGAAATGTTTGCAGCTAAAAAATGCTGAACAGCTCTGTCCAACTTGAATTTAACCTCATATATTTTGGGTTGGGAATGGTGTTTCTATAGCTGCTGGTTTTCTGAAAAGAAACTAGATTTGTACATGTAGAGTGAGAAAGAGTATTTCACAATCACCACAGAATAGCAGGTGGCTGATATCACTTAGTATGTTCTGAGTAGACAGATTGACCCAACTGATTTGAGAAGTGTAATATGAGTAACACCCACCATGCCTCTACCAAAGTGCCTTGAGAGATGCCATCTAGCTGGCTGGTATTGAGTTAGGTGATTGGGGAAAGGAAATTACTAGCTTATGTGATTGAGTCCCCATGTAGGAAGACACAGAGACACTGCACAAAACCCGCAAGTTGTAAATGATGGCCAGTTATGTGGAATGGCTTAGATCAAGTTCCTAGCAGTTCACAAGAATTAGCAACAGAACCCCAGGAGGCTAATTTTTATACCTCCTGTTCTAAGGAGAAGGCTGTAGTTTGTACTTCTGAGTAACATAAAATTAATGTTTTCCTTGGCTTCTACCGCAGGGTAGAAATAAATTTTTTCACAGAAGTCACTATATTTAATGAGTATACAGATCTGTGTATATAAGGAAAGTAACTTCATTTCATTTAATGCACCAAGAAGTAGAATGGAATTGTCCATGGAATAGAGCACGTCATGTTGAATGTGCTAGCCACCTAGATCTCAGTTTATTATGTATTTCATTGTACATACTTACTGTCATTCGAGAACTCAAATTGAAGCTTGCTCTTTTATATGTATAGAGGTAGACTAGGTTTGCAGGATTTATGGGTCATTTCAGTTGTGAGCTAGCTACCTGCTAATATGAGTCCAATGTCAAGGGGCACATCTAAGTGGTTGGGTTGTTTTCAGCGTGATTTCCTTTTGTAGCATGATGATTTAGGTGCTTTCTCCATGTTCATTAAAGAAAAACTTCCCCTAGAAAATTTTACAACCTAATCATAAACTTCTCATCTATGTAAAAAGATATTTTGGGGGTAGGCTGTTTTTCATACCTATAATGTTCCCTTCACACATACTAACTAATGCTGAATAGTATTGTTATCTATGTAAATATAAAAGTATTGAAATAGCAATACATGTTAATGCAACTGTATTAAATTTATGACAAATAGAGAGACTCTATTCCTCATTTAATTAGCTGAATATTACTTATACCAGTTACATGTAAATTTGATTAAGAGGAGCTAAAAGTTGGGAAAAATAAATTAAAGAAAGGCACAAATTAATTTCAGTAAATTTGGAATACCATTAGAGATTACAGTATTATTTTTGATCAATCAATCAATTATATTTTGGCAAATCAGCCAAAAAGAAAATAAGCGGGGTCTAAAGTAAAGTATGTAGATACTGCTGGCTTGAAGAAACACATAGGAACCTTTTATATGGGTCAGTTTAGTAAAGGTCCGGTAACCAGAACGGGATTAATGTTCACCATTGACTTTGGAAAGGTATTTGTCCCATGCCTGGCTTATTTTGCTTAACATAATGACTTCTAGTTCATCCAGGTTTCTGCAAGCATAGGATTTCACACTTTTTATGGCTGATTAGTATGTGTGTGTGTGTGTGTGTATACACACCACATTTTCTTTATCCATTTATCTGTTGATCGACACAGGTTGACTCCATATCTTGACCTACTGTGCTACAACAAACATGGGGGTACAGGTATCCCTTTGATATGCTGATTTCCTTCCTTTGGATAAATACCTAGTCGTGGGATTATTGGATCATAGGATAGTTCTAATTTTAGGAAATTTTTGATTTTTTGTGAAAATGGGGTCTTGGTATGTTGCCAAGGCTGGTCTCAAACTCCTAGACTCAAGCAGTGTTCCCACCTCAGCCTCCCAAAGTGCTGGGATTACAGGCATAAGCCATGTTGTACTTTTAGTTTGTTGAGATGCCTGCATACTGTTTTCCAAAATGGCTGTACTAATTTACAGGTTACAACAGTGTATAAGAGTTACCTTTTCTCTATATTCTCACCAACATTTGTTATTTTGTGTCTTTTTGATAATAGCCATACTGAGGTAAGATGATATCTTATTGCTGTTTGGACTTGCATTTCTTTGATGATTAGTAATATTTAATTTTTTCCATATACCTGTTGGCCATTTGTATGTCTTCCTTTGTGAAGTGTCCATTCTAACATTTTGCCCACTTTTTGTTGGGTTTATTTGTATTTTTGCTTTTGAGTTTTTTGAGTTCCTTGTATATTCTGGATATGAGTCCTTTGTTGGATGAATGGTTTGCAGATATTTTCTCCCATTCTACAGGTTGTTTCTGTTGATTGTTTCCTTTGCTGCACAGAAGCAGTTTTGCTTAATATAGTCCCATTTATTTACTTTTGTTTTTATTGCCTGTGCTTTTGAGCTCGTGGCCATTAAAATCTTTGCCTAGACCAATGTCCTGAATGTTTTCCTTGTTTTCTTCTAGTAGTTCTATACTTTGGGGTTTTATGTTTAAGTCATTCTGCCATGATTTTTGCATATAGTGAGAGATAGGGGTCTAGTTTCATTCTTCTGTGTATACATCTTTCCCAACACTTTTTATTGTCCTTTCTCCAACATGTGTTGTTGTTACCTTTGTTGAAGATGGTTGGCTGTAAGTACACTAATTGATTTCTGGGTTCTCTATTTTGTCTCATTGCTCTATGTGTCTGTCTTTACACCAGTACCCTACTGTTTTGGTTATATAGCTTTACAGGATATTTTGAAGTCAGGTAGTGTGATGCCTCCAGCTTTGTTCTTTTGCTCAGGATTGCTTTGGCTACTCAGGGTCTTTTGTGGTTCCATACATATTTTAGGATTATTTTTGTTTTTTTCTATTTCTGTGAAGAATGATATTGTTATTTTAGTAGGGATTGCATTGAGCAGTCATTTTAACAATATTAATTTGGTCAATGAGCAGGGCATATCTTTCCATTAGTTTGTGTCATCTTCAATTTCTTTCATCGGTGTTTTGTAGTTTTCCTTGCAAAGGTCTTTTACCTCCTTGGTTAAATTTATTCCTAAGTAGTTTTTGGTAGCTATTGTAAATGAGATTGCTTTCTTGATTTTTTTCAATTATATTGTTATTGGTGTATAGAAACACTATTTATTTTTCTATGTTGATTTTGTGTCCTCCAACTTTACTGAATTTATTAGTTCTAAGAGTTTTTTGGTGGAGTCTAGGTTTTTCTGTATATATGATCATGTTGTCTGCAAAGAGGGACAAGTTGACTTTCTTTTTTCCAGTTTGGATGACTTTTCTTTCTTGTACCTGATTGACTTGGCTAGTACTTTCAGTACTATGTTGAATTGGAGTGGTGAGAGTAGGCATCCTTGTCATGTTTCAGTCCTTTAGAGGATAGACGTTAACCTTTTCCCCATTAGGTATGTTCCTTCCATGCCTAGTTTGTTGATGTTTGATCAAGAAGGAATGTTGAATTTTGTCAAAAGCTTTTTCTACATCTATTCAGATGATTATATGGTTTTTGTCCTTCATTTTTTCTTTCTGCACACCATGCTTCTGTATGTCCTTCATTTTCTTGATGTGACGTATCACATTTGTTGATTTGTTTATGTTCAACCATTCTTACATCACTGAGATAAATCTCACTTGGTTATGATATGCTATTTTGTTGAAGATTTTTGCATTGATGTTCATGACGGGTTGCTATCGTTTGGATGTTTGACCACTCAAACCTTATGTTGAAATTTCATCACCAATGTTAGTGGTAGGGCCTAGTGGGAGGTGTTTGGGTCATGGCAGCAGTCCTTCATGAATAGATTAATGCCCTCTCTCGGGTAAGGGGCTGTATTAGTTCTCATGAAAGCTGGTCATTTAAAAGAGAGCCTGGCACCTTCACCTGCTCTCTTGCTTTCTGTCGTGTCACATGATCTCTGCACATGCTGTTTCTACTTTGCCTTCTGCTGTGTTTGGAAGCAGCCTGAGCCCTTCACCAGAAGCAGGTGCTTGTTCAATGCTTCTTTTACAGCCTGCAGAACCGTAAGTCAAATAAATCCCTGTTCTTTATAAATTATCCAGTCTCAGGGATTCCATTATAGCAAGACAAATTGACTAAGACAGTGACCTTGGCCTATTGCTTTCTTTTGTTCTTGTATCCTTATCTGGTTTTGGTGTCAGGGTAATGCTGGTTGTGTAGAATGCATTAGGAAGAATCCCTCCCTCTTCACTTTTTTGAAATAGTTTAAGAATTGCTTTTAGCTTTTCTACATAAATGTAGTGGAATTCTGCAGTTAATCCATCTTGTCCAGGACCTTTCTTTGTTGGGGGACTTTTCATTCCTGCTTTAATCTCACTACTCATCACGGGTCAGCTTAGGTTTTCTTTCTTCCTGGTTCATTCTTAGTAGGTTGTATGTGTCCATGGTTTATCTATTTACTCTAGATTTTCCAATTTGTTAGAATGTAGTTGTTTATGATAGTCTGTAATGATCCTTTGTATTTCTGTGGTGCCAGCGGTAATGTCTCCTATTTGTGTATGATTTCTTCATTTGAGTCTTCTTTTTTTTTTCTTGGTTATTCTAACTAGTAGTTTGTCATTTTTATCTTTTCCAAAAACCAAGTTGTTATTTTTTGTAATCCCTTCTATATTTTTCTTGTCTCTATCTCATTTAGTTCCACTCTGACCTTTATTATTTCTTTCCTTCTACTAATTCGGGTTTCTTTTGTTCTTTCTTTTCTAGTTCTTTAAGGTACGTTGTTAGGTGGTTAACTTGAAGTCTTTCTACTTTTTTGATGTAGGTGTTTATGGCTATAAACTTTTAGCACTACTTTTGCTGTATTTCATGGGTTTGAATATATTATGTCTCCATTTTTAATTCTCTCAAGAATTTTTTTGGTTTTCTTCTTAATTTCTTCCTTGACCTAATGGTCATTCAGGAGCATGTTGTTAAATTTCCATGTATTTGTACAGTTTCCAAAGTTTCTCTTCTTATCATTTCTAGTTTTATTCTGTTGTGGTCTGAAAAGATATTAATATCTTACATGATTTTGGTTTTAACAAATTTCTTGAGACTTGTTTTATATCCTAACATATGATCTATTCTGGAGAGTGTTCCATGTTCTGACGAGAAGAAAGTATTTTGCAGCTTAATAATATGTTCTGTAGAAGTCAGTTAGTTCCATTTGGTCGTAAGTGCAATTTAAATCCAGTGTTTCTTTGTATCTTTGTTAATTTTCTATCTCAGAGATCTCTCCAGTGCTGAAATAGGGGTATTGAAGCCCCCAACTATTGTATCAGAGTCTATCTCTCCCTTTCAATCTAATAATGTTTTATAAAATATGTCCAGGTGCTCTGATATTAGGTGCATATATATTTAGAGTTGTTACATCCTTTTGCTGAATTGATACATGTTTCGTTATATGATGATCTTTGTGTGTGTGTGTGTATCTCTCTCTCTCTCTCTTTTAAAGACAGAATCTCACTCTTTTCCCCAGGCTGGAGTGCTGTGGCTCGATCTCAGTTCACTTAAACCTCTGCTTCCCGGGTTCAAGCAGTTCTCATGCCTCAGGCCCCCTAGTAGCTGGGATTACAGGTGCCCACCACTCCGCCCGACTAATTTTTATATACAAGTATAACTACTATTGTCCACTTTTGGTTTTTGTTTGTATGGAATGACTTTTTCCATCCTTTCATTTCATTCTTTATGTGTGGTTTTGTTTTGTTTTGTTTTTGTTTTTTCTTTTTTTACAGGTGAAGTGTATTTCTTGTAGTTATCATATAGTTGGGTCTTTTTTCTTTTTTTTTTTTTTTTTTTTTGAGATGGAGTTTCACTCTTGTCACCCAGGCTGGAGTGCAGTGGCATGCTCTTGGCTCACTGCAAGCTCCGCCTCCTGGGTTCAAGGGATTCTCCTGCTTCAGCCTCCTGAGTAGCTGGGATTACAGGCACTCAGCAACACTCCTAGCTAATTTTTTGTATGTTTAGTAGAGACGGAGTTTCACTATGTTGGGCAGGCTGGTCTCAAACTCCTGACCTCAGGTGATCTGCCCGCCTCAGCCGCCCAAAGTGCTGGGATTACAGGCGTGAGCCACCGCGCCCGGCCAGTTGGGTCATTTTTTAAAATTCATTCAGCCATTTATCTTTTATGGGGGAAATTAATCCATTTACATTTAAAATTATTATTAATGAGTAAAGACTTATTTCCATCATTTTGTTAATTGTTTTCTGGTTGTTTCGCGTATGCTTTGTTCCTTCTTTCCCTTTTATTATTTATCATTGTGGTTTGGTGGTTTTCTGTAATAGTAACGTTTGGATCCTTCCATTCTCCTTTGTGTGTCTGCTCTACCAGTGAGTTTTGTACTTTTGTGTGCTTTCAAGATGGTACATATTGTCCTTTTCCTTCCATATCTAGAATTTCCTTGAGCATTTCTCATAAGACTTGTCTAGTGATGAATTCCTTCTGTTTGTGTCTGGGAGAGATTTAATTTCTCCTTTATTTTTGGAGGATAGCTTTGTTGGTAGAATATTCTTCACTAGCATATTTTTTCATTCAGCACTCTAAATATATCATCCCATTCTCTCTTGCCTGTAAGGTTTCTGCTGTGAAATCTGCTGTTTTTCTGATGGGGATACCTTTATATATGACATGATACTTTTACTGTTTTTAGAATTCTGTTTGTCTTTAACTTTTAACAGTCTGACTCTAATGTTCCTTGAAAAGGACATTTTTGAGTGGAATTTATTTGGGATCCTTGGAGCTTCTTGTATCTGGGTGTCTAAATCTCTTGCAAGACTTGAGAAGTTTTCAGATATTATTTTGTTAAATAGGATTTCCATGTCTTTGTTCATCACTTCACCATCTGGGACACCCCAAATTCCAACATTTGTTTGCTTTGTGGTGTCCCATATATCACATAGGTTTACTTTACTTTTTAATAATTAAAAAAAAATTTCTAACTGGATTTTTTCAAATGATCTCTTTTCAAGTTCAGAATTTTTTTTTTCCCTCTCCCTGGTCTCATCTTTTTTTAAAACCCTCAATTGTATTTTTATTTCATTCATTGAATTCTCCAGATCCAGGATTTTTGTTTGGAAATTTTTAAAGGTATCTTTCTCTTTGTTTAATTTCTCATTCAGATTGTGAATTGTTTTTCTGATATTTTGTGTTGTTTATTTGTGTTCTAGTGTATCTTATTGAGCTTTTTACAGTGCCTCTGGTGTAGCAGTTGCTTCTTCCAATTTTATGGATTGGCTTTTTTAGGAAAAGACTACTTTTTTCTGTAGATGTATTTGTAATGTTGCTTGTGTAGGTCACTTTGGCTTTGATTCTAGTTGGGCCCAGTGGTTCAATGTCTGAATGATTTCTTCAGCTGTAATCAGCATCAGTTGTGTCTGTGGTCTCTTCAGTGGCTCATGTAGTGCTTGTTAGTAGAGGTTGCAGTGAAGCTTTTCTGGGGACAGGGATACCAAGTGGGCTGGTCGTCAGGCACAGCGGTGGCGCCAGTGGGTTGGGTATGCCAAACCTTGTGCCTCCAAACAGCCTGCTTGTGTGCCGGCAGTAGTGGCAGTGGGCTGGGAGGGCAGGCTGGTCCTCGGACTCCTGGGTGGTGTGTAGCATCATTCATGGCAATAGTAGTGGCAAGCCAAATCTCTGGTTCCTAGTCAGCATATGCAGGCATCAGTGGTGGTGGTGGCAGGGTGAGCAAGCCAGCGCTCAGGCCTCCAGGTGATGCATATGGGCAGATGGCTAGCAGTGGTGATGGCAGCAGGCTGAGTGGGCCCATCCTCAGTCCTCTGGGAGTTGTGTGTGAGCTGTGGTGGTACCAGACAGGGAGGGTCATTCCCCAGTCCCACAGACAAAGTATGTGGGCACCGGCAGGCTGAGCAGGCCCACCCTCCGGGCCCTGGAAGGTGCTCATAGCCATTCACAGCAGTATGTGGGACAGATCAATCCCCAGGTCTCCAGATGAAGCATGCAGGCACTGTCAGTGGTAGCATCACTAACAGGCCTGTCCTCAGTTCCCCAATACTGTATGTGGGTGCAGGCTGTAGCGGCTGGGACACATTGGTCCCCTGGTCCCCATATAGCATGCTTGGGTGCCAGCAGAGGTGGTGGGGGGCATAATTGACCTATCCTCAAGCCCCAGATGGTATGCACAGGCATCATGGACAGGGCAAGCCTGTTGACAGGCCCTGCAATGATACACAGTTGCCAGTGGCAACAGGTATGGTAGGTTGATCCCCAGGCTCCCAGATAAATGTACATGCATGCACTGGTGGGAACAGCAGCAGGAAGGCAGACCTGTCCTCAGGCCCCCTGACGTGCATAGGCACCAGCTGTGGCAGGTAAGGCTGTTTGATCCCCAGGCCCTGGATGGTATGCTTGGGTGGTGACATTGGTTACAGCAGTAAGAAGGGAGACCCCTGTACTCAAGGCCAGGGCAGCACCCAGGTGGGCCAGTTCCCAGGTCTCCTGAAGATGTGGTTCACTTGTGGTGGCTTTGCTGCTGCAGGAAACAGAGTTGCTGTTAGTGGCAATGGCCCCAGGCAGGTAATTCTCAGGCTCTGTGGAGCGATGTTTCTGTTCCCTTTATCCCGGCAGTGGCCTCCTCAGTGTGTTGTACTGCATATGATACAGTATGGGCACAAGAGATGGAGACCTGGCTGCTTGGTTGGATCCATCAGCATTGAGATGCAGGAGCCCTCTCAAGATATTTTCTATGTACTATGTAGAAAATATCTATATACATAGAAAATAGTACATTCCTTTATGTACCATGTATTCTGTAAACATTTTTGTCATTTTTCATTGCTGAAATGTTTGAAACACAGAACATTGTCCTTTATATAGACAAAGACTTAGTTTATATCTTTCTAAAGAAATGCTGCCCACCAGCCGGGCTCAGTGGCTCACGCCTGTAATCCCAGCACTTTGGGAGGCCGAGGCAGGTGGATCACCTGAGATCAGGAGTTCAAGACCAGCCTGACCAACATGGTGAAACCCTGTCTCTACTAAAGATATAAAAATTAGCTGGACATGGTGGCTTACGCCTGTAATCCCAGCTGCTCAGGAAGCTGAGACAGGAGAATCACTTGAACCTGGAAGGAAGAGGTTGCAGTGAGCCGAGATCGTGCCACTGCACTCAAGCCTGGGCAACAAGAGTGAAAATTCTGTCTAAAAAAAATTTTTTTTAATGCTGCCCACCACACTCATTGCAAGTTTATATGAATTACCACCTATATTTTCCATGTTTGAGATACATACATATGCATATATATATATAGAGAGAGAGAGAGAGAGAGAGAATTAGTTCCAGCCACTGTGAAAGTAGGGAAGGAGTAAATGTTTATTTCAAAGTGTCAGGATATCATAATCTTCACATATCCATCAATTTAATTCATGCTATCTAAAGCTTAAAAGAGACATATGTGATTATATCAATAGTGAATCCAAATCACTTGATCAAACTTAGAAGCTATCTGGAATAAAGCTCGTTGTAAATATTTTTTAAAAATCAGCTAAATTAAACATGATGAAGATAGCTACCATAAATTTGATTAAGTAACTTACCAAACATGTTATAATAATCAGGCAGGCAATGAAAATGCTCACTAGTGCTGCTATTATCCATTGGGTAGCTTTAACCCCCAGAGATCTTTTCTGCAATTTTTTTTTTTTGGTTTTGCCTCTCTGTGTTTATGATTTATATATTGATGTCCTCACTGTCATGTCCATGGCTCTGAGCTTTCGTTCATGATTTCCAGTTTATTAGTAGGTTTTCTCTGTTGTTCTTCTTGTTTAGCTTTTAATTAAATTTTAAAATTCTTATATTCTCCAAGTGTGTTTAAACCTGATTGAAACACTTTATTGTGTCCTAGTTATGTTTCCTGAAAATTTTTCTTTTCTTTCTTTTTTTTCTTTTTTGGAGACAGAGTCTCGCTCTGTCACTCAGGCTGGAGTGCAGTGCTCGATCTCACCTCACTGCAACCCCCTCCTCCTGGGCTCAAGCAATTCTCCGGCCTCAGCCTCCCAAGTAGCTGTGATTACATGCGCACCCTACTATACCCGGCTAATTTTTTGTATTTTTAGTAGTGACAGGTTTTCTCCATCTTGGCCAGGCTGGTCTTGAACTTCTGACCTCAGGTGATCCACCTACCTCAGCCTCCCAAAGTGCTGGCATAAGCCACCACACCTGGCCCTGAAGAATTTTCTTTAGATTAAATTTTTTTTTTTTTTCCCCATTGGAAGAACTGACTCTTCCCCAACAATGATAGAAGGCAGGGGCCACTGGCTTTTCTTTCCTGGCAGTGGCATGAGCTGTACAGGAATCTTTTTCCCTCACACACAAATTATGCCCATAGATACCATCTCTTGAGAATTGTTCTATAATGGCAAGTCTGGCTAAGAAGGGGCATTGTTCCCTCTAACAGTTCCTCATCTTGCCTTGTGGGATGTGTTTCTTTGTTTTTACATGCCTCTTAGCAATGGGACAATGCGGCACTATTTGCCATCCTCCATCTTCGTCTCTCCGACACAGCATGCATTTCTCAAAACACAGAGGAGAGATGAACAAATAAATAACTTTAATAGTGTCCTTATGACACAAAAGGTTTGATGTTTCCCTCTGTTATTTAACTTATTTTAGATGCTGTATTAATTGGACTCTGAAATTTTTCAGTCAATCTATATAACATCAGCCCTCGATATCCACAGCTTCCACATTTTTGGATTCAATCATCAATTGAAAATATTCAAAAATGAAAACAAAAATGAACACAATAAAAAATAATATAAATTTTCAAAGTAATGCAGTGTAACAGCTATATACTTGGCATTTACATTGTATTAGATATTCTACATGATCTGGAGATGATTTAAAGTGGTAATTTCTGGATGTTGCCATGGCAATGGTAAACTGACATGGCACACTGGTGAATGTATCTTATGGAGAGCTTAGGCACCAGACATAATTGAGGACTAGCTAAAACAGGGACAGGATCAAGGAAGGCCTCCAGGGTTGAAGATAGATACGCTGAGGCCTGAAAGACACCTAGGGGTTTGAAAGGCAAAACGAGTGGACAAAGCAGCGGAAGAAGACAGATACAGGAGGATGTGCATAGCTTATAAGCAAATACTACACCATTTTATATCAGGAACGTGAGCATCTGTAGATTTTGATATCGGGGTGGGGGGCAGGTTCTGGAACCAATCCCTCCTGGATACTGAGGGATGATTGTATATATAAAGCACACATGCCTACACACATCGATATATATTTTGCATAAGTAGGATGGCTGGTTGAGTTTTTAATTCTTCCATTTGTTATCACTTACACGGGCATGTTAAAAAAAAAAAAAAACTCAGTGTAACATTTATTTTCCAGTTTTATTCATCTTAGTTTTCCAGTATATGGTTTATAGGTAAATTTACAAATTACATTTTATTTTCTTCTTTTCCTAATGAGGAAATAAAGTAAATATATAGAATGTGAGAAGCTATTAAATTGTATTAAGCAGTTGCCTTTGCCCAGTTTGTCTTGAGTGGAATGTTTATGATGGCTTGAGCTGCCTGCAATAAAGAAGACACGAATAAAAAGAAGCTTTAAATTCTACTTGCTAAAGAAACAAGGACTTTTGAGCAAAAAAAGTTTAGATGCCAAGTCTAAAGTCATTTAAAATGTTTTAAAGCTAGGCTGTTTTTTTATTGCTCAATATTTCTTTTTGCTCATAGCCAACAAACCAGTTATATTATCATGTTGTGAATTATTGCTATCAAAAGGTATGTTTCTCTTGCACTTTCCCTGCCCAGACTGGACACTGTGCAGTTGCTGTGGCTGCATTTCTCAGGCTCTGGCTGTTCTTCCCTCACTTGGTCCAGAAATGAACAGCACAATGGAATCAACAACAACAGCAGTAAATGTTAAGAGGAATGTGTAGATGACAGAAGCTCTCACCACACCTGACTTCTCAATGAAATCAGTGACGAACCCTTCCAGTACAAAAACTAAGCGAACTATACCTCCAGCTGTCGAGCCCTCACCCCACTCCAGCTCTTCCCCCTCTTTCAGTTGTCCCAATTTTAACTCAAAAGGTGGAATATCACAGTCTTAAAAAAAAAAAAGGAGGACACTACAGACTAACCAAAGAGCAGGGAGAGAACAAAGTGAATTACTTAATTCCCAAGAATACTGATGTTGGGGAGGCAAGACCTAAATGGGGCTAAGCTCAAGCGGGTTTTTAGCTTCACCCGGGAAAGAATTCAAGAACAAGCTGGCCATAGAAGAAAACCCCTTTATTGAAGCAGCAATGTTATAGCTCCAGTGGTGTTACAGCTCTGTGACTGCTTCTGCAGAGCAGGGCTACCCCATAGGCAGAGAGTAGCAGCTCAGGGCAGTTCTGCAGTCATATTTATACCTACTTTTAATTACATGCAGATTAAGGGGCAGTTTATGCAGAAATTTCTAGGAAAAGAGTAGTAACTTCTGGGTCATTGGGTCATTGCCACGGAAAGGGGTGGTAAATCCTGGATGTTGCCATGCAATGGTAAACTGACATGGCACACTGGCGGATGTATCTTATGGAGAGCTTAGGCACCGGGCATAATTGAGGACTAGCTCAAACAGGGACAGGATCAAGGAAGGCCTCCAGGGTTGAGGATAGATACGCTGAGGCCTGAAAGACACCTAGGGGTTTGAAAGGCAAAACGAGTGGACAAAGCAGAGGAAGAAGACGGATCCTGCTGAGGTCAAACCACAAGCAAGGGGCCAAACTGAAGGGGGGAAATCCAGGCCCTCCTTAAAGGGTCTCCATGGCAGGCCAAGGGAGAGGTGGGCAGGTGGAGAGGCAGTGAGGCAAGGAGGTTAGAAAGTCTATAAGGCCTTACTGGGCCAGTGTGCTTGGTCTGGAAGATAATTAACCTGGACAATGAAATGATTACATAGCTCTTCTACATTATTTGCCATTGTTGATTAGAATAAGCGTTTTTCTCATTTAGAAATAAATGTTAAAATAATGCTGCTAGGAATGCAGTAACTCATCTAGGGGTGGTGAGTCATAATAAATTTTCAAAATCATGACCTGTCTCTTCAGTTTCTTGTAAATAATTACCAGCTGACACATGTTTATTTATATGTCCTCTCCTGGAGGTCAAATCATGGAATCGAACAATCAATAGTGGGAGATTATAAAAGGAAATACTCCATGTTAACAACAAGATATTTTAACATCTTATTTTATTTATCTGAGCGCAAAAGGTGGAAAGCTTGGCCTAAACATGCAACTAGCAAATGTTTTGGGTGCCATTATGTTCTTGAAGCTGACATATTATGAGAGCATGTGAAACCTTTAGCTTCTAAAGGAGAGAAAGAATAGCTAGAATAATAAATGTGATCTTTTATTGTCTGGCTAGGCTACAACATTGAAAGGAAAGAGATATGCTCGATTTATAAACTGAGCAGATGACATCGCATAAGTAACTGCTATTATGTTGAGGTGAGACAGAAGTTACAATCTCCAAACCATTGTTGGAATTGGGAGAGAAATGCACGGGAAGCTAGTACCACACCAGAGCCACTAGTCCACTGAACATCAAACCTAAGGAAAGAAAAAAAAAAATGGCTGCTGTGTTGTGTGTAATCCTGATCCAGATTTCCCTGGAATGGCCCAGGAATGAGTCAGAGATCAGGGAGGGCTGCCTCGTCTGGCCAGCAGGGTCCTCCCGCTCACCCTCAGGGAGCCTGTGCAGCGTGCAGTAATTGCAACTTCAACAACTGTCCCTTACTTCTAGAACATTTGGAGTCAGGGACCCTACATGAATGCTAACAGCAGGATAATTATGCACAAGTAAAGAAATATCAACAAACATAGTGGGAGCATTTGCTCTAAAAAATCCCCCAGTGATAGATTATCTAGGGGACAATGCCTAAGGTCAAAGCTGTCTCCAAGATAATAAAGATAATAAAGGAAAATCCTTGTTTTGCAGTCTGAAAGATAATATAGAAATCAGTCTTGGAAGTGCCTATCGGCACTGCTAAGTTAAAGAATGAAAAAAATTGGCCAGGGATTACGGTGGCTCACACCTGTAGTCCCAGCACTTTGAGAGGCCAAGGCAGGTGGATCACCTGAGAACAGGAGTTCGAGACCATCCTGGCCAACATGGCAAAACCCCATCTCTACTAAAAATACAAAAATTAACCCAGCGTGGTAGCGTATGCCTGTAATCCCAGCTACTTGGGAGGTTGAGGCAGGAGAATTGCTTGAACCCAGGGGGCGGAGGTTGCAGTGAGCCAAGGTCGCGCCTCTGCACTCCAGCCTGGGCGACAGAATGAGACTCCATCTCGAAATAATTCAATAAATAAAAATTAATAAGTAACTGGGGAAACATCAGGCATAGCTGGATCCAGGGTACAAATGTTCTCTCTCTTAGAGACTGTCTCTCTCTCATCACTTTTTCCTTCTGAGCAGCGGCTTGGTTCTCAGACAGGTATCTCATTGTGGTCACATGTATGAGGCGGTTTTATTCTGACTGATGAGGCCAGAGCTGCCTGCTCACCCCTGGGCTAGGGAGGGGAAAAGGAGGTATAGCCATCTGAGCTTGTTGGAGCAAGTACCTTGAGCTAGGAAAGAGAATATTAGTTTTCCTATTTTTAACTCATTTTATAAGGGTCAGTAATGACCGCAAACCTTTTATTTTACGTTTCAGGAATCACTTTTAACATCTTCTTTAACAATCTCCCTTTTACTCTTAAAGTTATAAACATCAGATTATGGCTGAGTGGCATTACACCTGGAATAAACTTCAAGGCACATTGAAGAACTTACAGTCAGGCAGAGAAGGGGAGGATGTGTGTTGTTATATTAGTCAACTTTGGTTTTAAGTTAGACTCCTTGAAAACATGTACCATAAACTGACAGGCTTCTTCCCGGCAATGTTTTGACATGGTTTTGCTTTGTGTGGGAGTATATTGATGTTCTTTCCCCGATAAACTTTGCACATCATCTAGAGGCTTTATTAACATCTTGAGAGAAAACAAACTTGTAATTGAACATGATGATAGACTCAATAACTTGTTAGGTCTGATTTGTTTGACTAGGTGTAACTTAATTGTAAAACTGGCACTGTTGATTTAACAAAGTGTGCATTTATTATACAGTCCTACAACTTGCATAGTTAGTTTGTATCAGAACTGATCAAATGAGTTACTGGGTTTATGTAATACCCAGTAAGTCGAACACCTCATTATGAAGGCTAAGACACAATAAAGAAGTCACAAGCTAAACAGGCTTTGGCGTCACTATTTTAAGGCTTTATTTATGTACTAGGTAGAGAATGTTGTGGTTATGCTTTATCTGGCATTTTTTGGTTTGTTTTTGCGGAGTTTATGTTTGTTTTTAAAGACAGGGTCTTGCTCTGTTGCCCCTGCTGGTCTCAAATTCCTGGGCTCAAGAGATTCTCCTGCCTCAGCCTCCCAAAAAGCTGGGACTATGGGTATGTTCCACCCTACCCAACTGGCATGTTTTAACTTAGAGAAAATTGAAACTTTATTAGCAAGATTAACAATGAAACCTGTGCACGGATAGGAAGACTTAAAACTAATAGTTGTGTCTTAGAAAAGACTCTGTATCTCACTAACGAGGAACTATTCTAGCCTGGACAGTTTCTGAGGAGAGAGTAACTAGAGAATATCTGTTGCTGCTGTTAGCTACAAACAGGATTTTAGGTTTGTGAGAGGCATTTAGATTGATTTGAAGTGACAGGCTGTCTGTCTTAACTTGATAACTGTGAGAACCTTTCTGATATAGATGTAAGATGCTTATTACGAGTTTATCTCATAAGCAGTAACCACTGCCCTGTATCCTGTTAATATCATTGGAAAATTTGGATGGATAGTCTTTTGACAGGTATAGTTGAGTTTAATCTCAATACACAATGTATATTTGTGTGAGCATTTCTGTATCTTCAATACATATTTCACAGCAATATCTGAATGTATGTTTTTGTTTTTGTGGAGGCTGATTAGACTGTGTCACCACTAACAAAGGGTGACACTTGGAGAATTTTGATCTCATGCAGGGTCCGCCTCGTGGCGGTGCAGCAGTCATCAGCTGGTGGCTTTCAGACCCATGCCACCTTTTCCCCTCTCTGCCCTGTAAGTTGGGGCTGTTTCTGGCGATGGGAGGGCCAAGAGAAGGCAGAACCCGGGGGCGTTTCTTCCTCTCTCTCCAGGGGACGTCTCTGGCAGTGGCTTCATCCCATTCATTGTCACACTGCCAGCCAGACAGCCCAGCTGCAGAGCTGTGGTGACTCCAACAGCTTATCCCATTGTCCCCAGTCCCCAGCCCCAGATGGCAGCTGTGCAATAATGACTCGAATCTCGAGTGGCTTCCTTTCCCTGTTTAGTTCTTCTGTGTTTCCATGCCTCTATAACTAAGCTCATTCAATTCCATCAGTTGAACTACCTGGTGTGGGCCCTGTTTTCCTAACTATACCCAGAGCCATGCAAATAGCTATGCAGTTACGTGTCAAGTACAAACCCTATACCCATTGCAACCTTGTTAGTGAAAAGTGTGTGTCCCTGTTACTTTATCAAGAGGATAGTTTTTTTTTTTCTTTTTTTCTTTTTGGTAATATTAACTAAGAAGGATTTGGAGACTAGAATGGAATTTAACTCTTTGTGAAAATAGATGCAATATTTCATGTGGAAAACATAATTGTTAAACGATATCTATAAACATAAAATTTAGGATGTTCAATAAAAGCTATCAGAAGGATCATGGGTAAATAAGTCAGGTCTTACTGCTAATAATTTTTTCAGATTTGACGGTATTATGACTGTGATAAGCAGGGCTGTCAAGCCAGTTGTCATCTATTTTTACAGTAATTTGAAATCTATCCAATTGTATTTTGGGTTGACTAATTAGCTTCTGACCTTGAACGTGTTTATACAGTTGGATTCTTGGTGTTAATCTAATTTTCAGATTCTGCTGGGTTATTTATTCCATTCTTGTTGCTCTAGTTTTCCTCTTTGTGTGGGGCACTGTTTATGAGTCATGGGTGAAGGGACATACTCAAGTGAGCAGGAGTGGCTTCCAGAAGTGCCACAGTCCGGTTGACATCTTCGTGCTCTTCTCCCCGGGTCCCCCTTTGATTTGTATCGGTCTGGTGTGATTTGGAGGGTCAGGCCTCAACAACGGGGAGGAGAGGGCAAGTGAGTTATGATGAAAGAGAAGAATGGAAGGAAAGGATCACAGCCTTGTCCAGAGAAATGGTAAAAATGTAAGTAGCCTTTCTAAGAACTTGAGGAATACAACTTTGTTGGGTTTTCCATTTAATACTAATAAAGTGGAAAACGGGCTGGGCACGGTGGCTCTTGCCTGTATTCCTAGCACTTTGAAAGGCTGAGGTGGGTGGATCACTTGAGGTCAGGAATTCGAGACCAGCCTGGCCAACATAGTAAAACCCCATCTCTACTAAAAATACAAAAAATTAGCCAGGCGTGGTGGCACAAACCTATGATCGCAGCTGTTCAGGAGGCTGAGACATGAGATTTGCTTGAACCTGGGAGGCATAGGTTGCAGTAAACCAAGATCACGCCACTGCATTCCAGCCTGGGTTACAGGGCGAGACCGTGTCTCAAAAAAATAAAACAAATAAAGATGAAAACGCTTATGGCATTTAGCAGTGTCACAATATAAAGCCAAGCACATTTTCTAAGGCCTTATTTTTTTTCAAGTAGCAAAAGAAATCATTTAGGCTATCATGTGAAAACAAAACAAAACTGGCCAATTGCTGTTATAGATTTTAGCTCCCTAGCTGATTAAGGTTTCCCAGAAGTGACTATTCATATACAAATGAAATGAGTAAGCCCTCGGGAATTACAGCTCCTGGTTAGGTGGGGGAATCTTTTTGTCCCTGATTTATCTGTGAACTAGCATTTGCAAGAGGTGGGGTGGGCTGCTCTGAGTTCCAGCCGGACTTCCTGATGAAGAGGACACTCCCGGCTGCTCCTCCAGAGGACTCTGCTTCCCTAGTGACCGAGAAGCAATTTCCATGGCCAAACCCTGCACACGCTGGAAATCCAACAATGCCACCTTGAGCAGCCTTGCCTCAGGCATAACTACTATTGCTCAGTACTGCTGGAAACGTTTCTTGGGCCACTTGGCTTGGGCCCTGCCATGCCCCAGTGACCTCACAGTGGTGCAGCAGTGCCAGCCTTCTGACCAGCCGTCTTGGACTCCAGCGAGAAAGCTTTCCTGTCTTTGACTTTTTAAATTTTTTAAACTGAGTAATCAAGAGAAACAAAACAGGATTCAGAGACAGTTAATCCCAAAGAATCATGCCACTGTCTGTGAGATGACACCCGTGTGTGAGCAAAGCCGTCCCAGACACCCAAGGTGGAATTTTCGAAAAAGGCCCTTCCAACTTCTGTTGTGTGTTCCCTTATTGGCCGCTGGTTTTGAAAACGGAAATGACAGAAAAGACTTCAACAATCCAGCCCACGGATTGTATAGGAGCAGAAATGACCAGATCGGCCGGGCACAGTGGCTCACACCTGTAATCCCAGCACTTTGGGAGGCCGAGGCGGGTGGATCACCTGAGGTCTGGAGTTCGAGACCAGCTGACTAACATGGTGAAACCCCATCTCTACTAAAAATACAAAAAATTAGTTGGGCATGGTGGCACATGCCTATAATCCCAGCTAGTCAGGAGGCTGAGGCAGGAGAATCAATTGAACCCGGGAGTCGGAGGCTGCAGTGAGCCAAGATCGCACCATTGCACTCCAGCTTAGGCAAAGCTCCATCTAAAACAACAACAACAACAAAAAACCACTCTGCTAATTAGCCTGTAAGAAAAGGTGTTGTTGAATTCTCCATGAGCCTCTGATGTGTCTGCTCATCTCTGAGGGAGGCACTACCTTGTTCTGACCCACCTTTTCAAGGAAGTTTTAGAGCAAATGACCTTGAAAGTAGAGAAGATAATGTTTCTCTCCAGATCAGAAGGCAAAGATGCTTATTGTGCAGTATAATAAAGACAATGTCTCCCTTCAGGATGAAAGGATGGCTTGCTTAGAACTACTTATAGAAGATTTGAGTTCCCTAAGCTCAAGGTCCTCAGCTGCGATGCAAAACCCCTGTACCTGTAGAATCTGACTTAGCCCATCTGCTTCAACCCTGAGAGAGACATGTGGAGGGGAACTGGTATAATATGATGCTCATGCTTCTTTCTCCCTGTGCTCTGAGTTCTGCAGTCCTTTGTCTCTGATCCAGGAGTCTCTTGTCTTCTGTCAGCTTTTATGATACTGCGGCAAACTAATTTGTTACTTCCAAGATTTTACTTGCAAGCTGGGTAAAATCTCACATTCTTCACAGTTCTTGCCAGTTATTCTAGTACTACACAAAAACATTCTTTCATAAAAATTGTGGGAGAAAGCACTGAAATTTACTGATGAGGCATACATATTTAATATAGGGTTGGCAATGTGTGTTTTAGTTTTATCACACTGTATGAATTACTAGAATTTTTCAACTATCTGTAACTTCTTATACCATTATCTATGAACACCTACCCCCCAATAAAAAGACTTTTATCTGGCTGAATTTTATCTGGTGTTAGAACAATTTGTGATTTGTTAGCTGAATGTCTACTGCAGCTTTCTGAAGGTAAGAAAAAACATAAATGCTTTATATCTATTTATCTGTATATGAAACACTTTCTCAATAGTCCTGCCAACTCAGCTATTTTGGAGGAATTACTTTATGTTTTGAATGAGGATTTCCTTCATGTCTGCAAAAAACAGTCATAGCTAGCTCAGTGTATTTCATAAGGGTCAGTCATGTCCTTCAGACTTTTCGTTGTGGTGTTCAGACATTGTTTTAAATCTCTTTCTCAATACCCTTGAGCTGGCCATTGAAGGATTTGTCACATTTCAAAAGATTAAGTAAAAATAATGGGATGCTATGTTCAGGAAAACAACATAACCAAACAAAAAAATCAGCCAGCATGATTTCCATGCTGCTGTGGGGGAAGGTCCTGGACTCATGGGCAGGACTCCACAGGCATGCCTGAGCCTGGACCCATCACACACACTGGACATCCCTTCCACTCCAGCAAGACTCCACACACACGCCTCCATGGGCTGAGGACTGTAAGTGTGAGGGCCGGTTGATATTCCACTGCCCCAGATAGGATAGGTTTAGTTAACTAAATTATACCACCTGGGATTGGTGAGCCTTGTAGTGAAGAACAGCCTGGGTTCCAAATCCCTGACTTTGGGATACTTCTTTTTAAAATGGCACACTCAGCCGGGCGCAGTGGCCCACACCTGTAATCCCAGCACTTTGTGAAGCTGAGGCAGGTGGATCACTGGAGTTCGAGACCAGCCTGGCCAACATGGTGAAACCCTGTCTCTACAAAAATGCAAAAATTAGCCTGGCATGATGACGGTTGCCTGTAATCACAGCTTCTTGGGAAGCCAAGGAGGGAGAATCACTTGAACCTGGAAGACGGAGGTTGCAGTGAGCCAAGATTGCGCTAATGCATTCCAGCCTAGGCAACAGAGTGAGAGTGTGTCTCAAAAAAAAGTAAAATGGCACACTCCAGATTTTTGAGAGTCACATATTTTACGTAAGATGTAGCATTATTTTCAGACATGGTAAGCGACCGGCTGCAGCAGCGGACTTACAAGAGAGTAACTAGAGTTGACTCACTTTGCCTCTGATGTTGGTGGAGCTCAAGGTTTCTCACGGTGTATTGCCCTGAGTGGCAGGAACAACATCACCTGGCAAGTTGTTAGAAATGCGAATCTTGATGCCATCCCAGAATTTACAAAATCCCAGGGTGGGTTCAGCGATCTCTGGTTTAACAAACCCGTGCCCTCTCCCACCCAAGTAATTCTGAGGCACACAACAGCTTCAGACCAAGGGGTGTTGCTCAGGGTGTCACATGTCAGAGGAGAATGAGGTTAGTAAATTATAAATAGGAAAAGAAGAAAATAAATGTTGCAGTCAAACATATAAGGGGATAACATATAGCATTCATTAAATAAATGATAAATAGCATTGATTCAATAGTGTTGATTAATCTATTGTTTTTCATTTAAGAAGTATATGTCAGGCCAGGCACGGTGGCTCACACCTGTAATCCCAGCACTTTGGGAGGCCAAGGCGGGTGGATCACAAGGTCAGGAGATCGAGGCCATCCTGGCTAAAACGGTGAAACCCTGTCTCTACTAATACAAAAAATTAGCCGGGTGTGGTGGCAGGCACCTGTAGTCCTAGCTACTCGGGAGGCTCATGCAGGAGAATGGCGTGAACCCGGGAGGCAGAGTTTGCTGTGAGCCGAGATTGCGCCACTGCACTCAAGCCTGGGCGACAGACACTCCATCTCAAAAAAAAAAAAAAAGAGAAGTCATGCCTATCCTATGTCAGTCACTGTTAAGAATACAAATATAAATAAAGCATTCTACAAATGTCTCATCGTGGACAACTGTGGCCTGCAGGGAAAAATCCAACTTGCCACATATTTTGTATAAAAGGTTTTATTAGGACACAGCGACACCCATTCATTTGCATACTGCTTATGGCTATTTTTAGCTACAAGGCCAAGTTGAGAAGTGTGACAAAGGCCATATAACCCACAAAACCAAAAACACTTAATATTTAATATCTGGCACTTTACAGCAAAGTTTGCCAATACCAGGTCAAGGGTTTTAAGGGAAAATCCTTTCCACATTTCAGGTAGTTAAACACTAGTGGAGTTAGGAGTAAGTATGGTACGCAGGGGTTAGTCTGTCATCCAGTAATATATATGTATTATTTTTTCAGTAGCAGAAAATTTAGCTTCACAGACGTTAGTATCATGGAAGGCATACAGACTGTGGGACAAGAAGCAGAGCAATTGCTGGCTTGGTGTATGAGTGAACAGAAGGAGAGTGAGAACAAATATAGAAGTTAGAAAAGGAACAAGTGAAGAAAAAATGTGGCTGAGAAGGGAGAATATTATCAATCAAAAGAACGTGACCTATGTGAAAAGCTAAAATGAGGGAGTATGTGGCAGGACCTGGCTGGGGAAAGGAACTAAGCAGCAGCAAGATACTGGATTGGAACATTCCCGTTGCCTGGCACAGAGGGTGGGCGGCAGAGTCTTTGCGGGAATGCTGAAGTGTTGATGCCAGGCAGAAAAGGGGCACATTCCAGATGGGGCTGGGAGAGCCATGCTCTGCTGCACTCTTGGCTGGGATGTAGTGGGCTGATCTCATCTCACTGAAACCTCAAGTGATTCTCCCGCCTCAGCCGGGCTCCAGCGGTTTTCCTGCCTCAGCCTCCCGAGTAGCTAGGATTACGGTCATGTGCCGCCACGCCCGGCTAATGTTTGTATTTTTAGTAGAGATGGCGTTTCGCCATGTTGGCCAGGCTGGTCTCGAACTCCTGACTTCATGATCCGCCCGCCTCAGCCTCTCAAAGTGCTGGGATTACAGGCGTGAGCCAACGCACCCAGCCTCTGCTGCACTTCTGTGTCTACCAGGAGTCCATGTGTACTTATGTGGCTATTTACAGTAGGGCTCTCTCAATTCCTGACTCTGCTAAATGACTAACCATGTAGTGATACTGGAGAAAAAGCACTGGATTTCCCTGCGGGGAGCTTGAGTTACTTCTCGGCTTCACCTCTTAACTGTTTGACCGCGGGCACCTCATTTCATGGCTTCGCGCCTCCCTTTCCTCATTAGTGAGAGGCTTCCTCCCACCTCCACGCCGTGTGATTCTTCTAGACTCACTTATTATCATTGAAGGGCATGGCTAAATGAAGGCCACAGCGTACTTCTCCAGCTCCCTCGCTTAAAGAGCAAAAGAATAGCAGAGACTCAGGGCCCTTCTGAAAGGGAAATGTTGACCACTTTGGCACAAGGTCATCCTTTCCTGGGAAAGGTTTGCTGCTGATTTATCTCCATCTCACACCTCATCACAGATGTCTTCTCTTGCCCAAAGAGATTGTTTACTGTCGAAATGTTTAGAGGAAAAACGAGCAGCCGGGATTCATGTGTGTGATTATATTTAACTTTCTTTCAGGAATTTTTCTTTAAATGTGGAGCACACCCCACCTCTGACAAGGAAACATCAGTAGCTTTGCACCTGATCGCAACAAATAGTCGGAACATCACTTGCATTACGTGCACCGACGTCAGGTAAGGATCTAAAAATAGTGTCACTCCCCGCTCCTTACTTTCCCAATGCTGTTCTGCCACACGAGCCTTCCTCAGTGAACTCTCTTCCCTGGGGAGTATCTGCTTTATTTTGATGCTTCTGTCCAATTTGGGTATGTTTTAATGTGATGAAACTATTTAAAATGCCAGTGACTTTGTTTAAGTAGGTAAATAGGGTCCTAAGATGGGAGATGGCATATCTAAAATAGTGTATATAATCTTAGTTGATATTAAAGTATAAGCTCACATATTTGAGTATAAAATGTAAACTCATCCATTAAGTTCAAAAACAAAATGAAAATATGGTGCTAACATTAGGAATGTTAACATTAGGCATGTGCCACCATGCCCAGCTAATTTTTTGTGTTTTTAGTAGAGACAAGGTTTCCCCATGTTGGCCAGGCTCGTCTCAAACTCCTGACCTCAGGTGATCTGCCCACCTCAGCCTCCCAAAGTGCTGGGATTACAGGCGTGAGCCACTGCGCCCGGCCAGGAATGGAAAAACAATTTATGAACACCATAACATATAGCCCATACATTTTATTTTTAAAATGTCTTTTCCATACATTTCAGTTCTCCATATTTGCCTATATTTATGCTGAGGCTTCGCACACATTCATACACTCAAAATGAAAGCATGTAGCTAGTTTGGGACCTTGTTATTTCTAATCCCAGTGATCACAAGAAAAGCAAGCAAATGTGGAGATGGCCCTGTTAGTGAAAAAAGGGAAAATGACTCAATGTGAATTGCGGTGTAGGAGCCAAGGACAAAGTGGAAGAAACTGAGTCTGTTTGCTCTGCAGAGTAGGCAGTTCAGAGTAGAATTCCTTACTCTACACTTTTCGAATGGACAGAGAAAACAAATTAGCTTCATTACATGTTCGTTGAGGTTGACTATGAAGCTCAAATTGGAATAGTGAGAACTTAGCCCTGATATCAGGATGAATTTTTTTTTTTTTTTTTTTTGGGGGGGGAAGGAGTTTCCCTGTTGTTGCCCAAACTGGAGTGCAATGGCGCGATCTTGGCTCACTGCAACCTCCACCTCCCGGGTTCAAGTGATTCTCCTGTCTCAGCCTCCCAAGTAGCTGGGATTACCGGCATGCACCACCACGCCAGGCTAATTTTGTATTTTTAGTAGAGACGGTTTCTCCATGTTGGTCAGACTGATCTCGAACTCCCGACCTCAAGTGATCTGACCGCCTCAGTCCCGCCAAGTGCTGAGATTATAGGCGTGAGCCGCTGTGCCTGGCCCAGGAAGAACTTTTTAATGAAATGCCAAAATGAATAAAGTAAAAGAATCTATTGTTTCAGACTTTTAAGCAAAAATAGTCTTATACCCCAATCGTTTTAAGTGTTGTCTTTCTTTGGCTTTTGGAACTGTATTAGATGGTCTTTTAAAGTTGCTTTAAACTCTGTGATTTCCTGATAAGCAAATATTCACACTCCTATCAGGCTATTTCTATACTCTAATAAATTAAAATTAAAATGTTGATTAATAGAAGCCCAAAAACCTTAACGACATCTGTTGAACAAACGTGTTTCCAAGAAGGAATAAAAATGAGACATGATTTTCCCTTTGCTGCATGTTTAGTCACTGCTGTGGCAGGAAGCACCACAATATTGCCTTTAAAATGCAGCGCTTCAGCCTCTCTTGGCAAGGTGAATGATTGCGTGCGGCTAACGCTTTCAACATGCAAGAAGAACAGCTAAGATGGGGATTCTGGTGTTTCAGGAAAGGAATTGGAAAGTGCTAAAAGTGAGGGCTTGACTGCTCTGATAGCAGTAGGTAATTAAAGTCACTTTTCAGTTTTTCAAAGGAAAAATTCAAAATACTCTTCTGTAAGTTAGAAAGCAGCTCATCAGCCAGTGTTTTAAACTTTCCATTACGGTTGGTAACGATGACATTAAAATATGTGGTGATGATGGTATTATCTTACAAAGAGCGTTGCCCTCCCCGTTTCCTGCTGTTACACTGTCACTTTCGTATTAATAACTGGTAATATCTTTGAAAGACAATGAGCCACCTCCCAGATACACAGGATGATAATGGCTGGAAAAATAATATTGTCACATTAATTTTTTTCGTAGGATAACTTTTGGGAGAATTCATACATAGAAGAGTATGTGTGAATACATACGCTTATATGTATTCATATATATACACATATACATACATACACGTATATACACATATATACACATATATATGTATATACACATATATACATATATGCATATACATATATACATAAGATACATATATCCAGTTGCATCTTAAGGGTGTGTGTATATAACCAACCACTTGATTGAATAAGGCCCCTTCTCGTGTAAGGGAGCCAAATGCCCCATATGTAGGAAAGAGAGAAGAACTCTTTCTTCTGACTTCGAGGGCTCCATGTGTAAGGACATTATGAGCACCTGCACAGACACTCCATGCCGTTTGGTGACCATTGTGGGGTTTTTCCTGATCATGCTTTCTTTTTACATTTAGAAATCATTCACAATAAACTCTAAAAAATGTTATAAGTGACCAGATGCGGTGGCTCACGCCTGTAATCCCCACACTTTGTGAGGCCGAGGCGGGTGGATCACCTGAGGTCAGAAGTTTGAGACCAGCCTGGCCAGCATGGTGAAACCTCGTCTCTACTAAAAATACAGAAATTAGCCAGCGTAGTGGTGCATGCCTATAGTCCCAGCTACTCGGGAGGCTGAGGCAAGAGAATCGCTTGAATACGGGAGGTGGAGGTTGCAGTGAGCCAAGATTGCGCCACTGCACTCAAGCTTAGGTGACAGCAGCAAAACTCCATCTCAAACAACAACAACAAAAAAAAAGTGTTAGAAGTTATTTTTACCCTAATGCTTAGTAAAATTTCTGTTTAATTTGTTCCTATCTCTTGATTATGCCTAAATATTTGCAGTGTGTGTGTGCTGTATAATTATGTTGTATATAGTTTTGTATCGTACTTTTTCCTTTTAGCATGACATTACGATAAATTTTCTCTGTACCCGGCATGTATGTGGTGGCTCATGCCTGTAATCCCAGCATTTTGGGAGTCCGGGTAGGCAGATTGCTTGAGCTCAGGAGTTCAAGACCAGCCTGGGCAACATGGCAAGACCCTGTCTCTACAAAAAATATAAAAATTAGCCACGTGTGATGGCATGCACCTGTAGGCCCAGCTACATGGGAGGCTGAGGCAGGAAAATGGCTTGAGCCTGGGAGGTCAAGACTGCATTGAGCTGTTTGTGCCACTGCACTCCAGCCTGGGTGACAAAGTGAGACCCTGTCTCAAAAAAATAAAAAATGAAAATAATAATAAATTTTCTCTGCCATGAACACAGTTTTGAAAAAATAGGTACCTAAAATTCTGTTATGTGGGTGTATGCTGTTGTAGGACTTTGTCCTTAGTTCAGCTAAAAATGGGGTCCTTGTCACACAACCATGAAAAATTAGGCCCGCAGACTCTTTGAAGGGTGAGAAAAATGAAATTTGTTGGGCAAAAAGGAAAACAAAAAGGGTAACAGGGACTCTCAGCAAAGCAAGATGAATATAGATGAAAATCTATAAAGCAAGATGAATACAGATGAAAATAATAGATGAAAATCAGAGGATAGTATTAATTTATCTGTAAATATAGTTTCTGTGTACTCCTTATCATACTGGGAAATAAAATATTAAGCCTCCAACTGATTGAACAGACTCCCCCCTGGTCAAGGGGACCGTGGAGACACCTTGGAAGCTGAGTTCCAGCCACGATGGGGTGGGAGGTCAGACCGGCCTGTTATGCCCCCGCCCTCACTAACCACCTCTAGGCTTCCTTTCCTAGGGGCTAAACAGAAACCAGACAGGTTTTCCCACATCACCAACTGAAATCCCAGGTACTACGCCGTTCAGGAGACACCAGGCTCCTCCCCGCCCGCCAACAGGGTGAACTTCCCAAGGCTCCACCCTTTCTCCCAGTGCGCAGGCTGGTCAGTTTCTCTGGGTACCCCCTTGGGTAGCTTGGCTGTCTCAGTTCTATTTAACCATTTCCCCACTTGAGCATTTACTTACAGTTTTAAAAAAAAAAAAAATAAGACTGAAAACCGTATTATTTTACAGATATCGTTGACTGCATGCGTCGGCGCTAAGAGCACAGTCATAACAGTGGTTGTAGGTCCACGGTAATGGACATTTGTTAGGTTGTTGATCCGTATCGTCACCTTCCTTTCCAGAAACACTGCTCCAGTTCTGATCTGGCTTCCCAGGTTTGAGAGGGCTCCCTCCTGCCTCTCTTTCAGCATTGCATATGCTCATAATTTTTGTCTTTGCCTATGTGATAAAGGAGATTTTTTATTATTATTGTTTTGTTATTTATGAATTCAAGAATTTCTCACTCGCTTATTTGCATTTTTTATTGTGAGAGAACAATGCCAAACTTTCTCTGTACGAAAGCTGTACAGAAAGTCTACAAAACAGATCTGGTTTCAGCAATTGCTTTCTCTTTCACTATTCATAATATCACGGTGTCCTTTATAAACAGACAGTTTACTGTCTTTTGAATTTATGTTTAAATATATTGCTTTGGTCTTTAAAAATATTATATTTTCCTGGAGATAAATCAAATTCCTAATTACAGACTTAAAAATAAAAGAGTGTTTTAAATCTATTTTTATTTTATAATTGTTTTACTTATGTATATATATGTGTATTAATTATACGTCATTAATCAAATTAGACATAATTAACCACATAATAAATGAAAATCAGAGGATAGTATTAATTTATCTGTAAATATAGTTTCTGTGTACTCCTTATTACTGGGAAATAAAAATAAAATTGTTAGCCTCCAACTGACTAAACAGAATCTCTCCTGGTCAAGGGGGCCGTGGAGAAACCTTGGAAGCTCAGTTCAAGCCATGATGGGGTGGGAGGTCAGACAGGCCTGTTATGCACCTGCCCTCACTAACCACCTCTAGGCTTCCTTCCCTAAGGGCTAAACAGAAACCAGGCCTTTGAAAGGACTCCACACTGAGGCCAGGCGTGGTGACTTACACCTGTAATCCCAGCACTTTGGGAGGCTGAGGTCGCAGATCACTTGAGGCCAGGAGTTTGAGACTAGCCATGGCCAACATGGGGAAATCCCATCCCTACTACTAATACAAAAAAAAAAAAAATTCACAGGCTTGGTGGCACGCGCCTATAATCCCAGCACTCAGGAGGGTGAGGCAGGAGAATCACTTGAACCTGGGAGGTGGAAGTTGCATTGAGGCGCGATCATACCACTGTACTCCAGCCTGGGTGACAGAGTGAAACTGTGTCTCAAAAGAAAAAAAAGACTCCACACTGATAATGTCGATCACTGGCTTATATCTTCCCAGGTACAGAACAAAGGCAAGATGAGATAAATCAGTCCTTCACCCTCCCTGAGACAGCTGTTTCCTCTATTCCGATTTTCTTTAAATGTTCACCTTATCTTATGTAAAATGTAGGTTTACTGGGCACTAACTAAAAGCTCACAAGTATATAATCATCACAAGTGTGTCTCACTGCCTCCTCCTTTTAAGGACAATGCATAAACGCTAAATCTCCTGAGAACCTCTTAGGGAAAAAACAGCCACAGATGTATCTGTGACTTGCATTTTTCCCAGGCCTGCTCTCAAGCTGGAATAACAGACCTTGATGACTGAGCCTTCTGCCTCAGTCACTCATTGCGGTTGTCAATACTAATGAAAGTAAGAATTTTGTTTTTGTGCTTTACAAATATAAAGTAATAAGAGACCCATCACTATACAATAAGAGACCCATCACTCTTTCATTTACCTTTTTAATAATAATTCAAATGCTCTAATGCCAAAAAGCTAACTTTTTGACCTTAAGAGAATAGCACAATTTCTTTGGCCTTCGGTTTCTGTGCAAAATCCAGGATTTTAAGTAGGTCATCTACGAGGCTCTGACTGGTTCTAAGGACTGCAAAAGGGAGGAATAAGATTTCTTCATAGCTTATGAATTGATTGAGACAGTTGCAAAACTACTTGCATTTAGTCCTGTCTGTTGACAAATGCAGAAATCAAAGATGAAGTCTGCAATGATGCTGCCTACCAAATCACATATATGTGGTTGTAACACGTAGGCAGATGTATAAGAGACATGTGTGACTCACGGCCAGATTTTAGGCTTACAATTTAATTCAGATACATGATTTGTGTCCTTTGAGTTTACATTTGACATAAAATATTTTACTCTTTCTTAGACCAGGCGCGGTGGCTCATGCCTGTAATCCCAGAACCTTGGGAGGCCAAGGTGGGCAGATCATGAGATCAGGAGTTCGAGACCAGGCTGGCCAACATAGTGAAACCCCATCTCTACTAAAAATACAAAAATTAGCTGGGCATGGTGGTGTGTGCCTGTAGTCCCACCTACTTGGGAGGCTGAGGCAGGAGAATCGCTTGAACCTGGGAGGCAGAGGTTGTGGTGAGCCAAGATCGTGCCACTGTATTCCAGCCTGGGTGACAAAGCGAGACTCCGTCTCAAAACAAACAAACAAACAAAATATGTTACTCTTTCTTAAGGGAAAAAGTGAACTATGTGGGAAACAGAATGTCCTGAGGTTTTTTGTGAAGCCACAGGTTCCCTTCTGGCATCAAGCCTTGCTTCTCCTCTCCTTACCAAAATAGTGACTTGATCTTCGCCCTTCAGGCTTGTCAGTTGATAGTTGGAGGTTTATGAATGTAAGCATAACAAGCTGAACAAAAAGCAAGAACTGGATTAAGCACAGTAAGTCTAGCACTTGCAGGCAACATGGCTGCCTTGTTTAGTATTTCCAATAGAAGTTACGACAGAAGGTTCAGAACATGCTTGGGTGCCTAAGTCATATGAAAATGGCATGGGTAAGCCAGAGGGATACCAGAATTCTTTCCCTAAACAGCATGTGTGTCTTGGGGTTCACCCTTTGTCAGTGTCTCCCAAACGAAGATATTTCTGCCCTTTCAATCTCTCTTTACAGTGCTAGTCTTCTAAAATTTTTAAAATGTAAAATTTGAAAACATACAAAATAGAAAAATCCTCATCATGATATTGAGGACTAAACTCCGATTTTTTTAATCGTACCCAAATTCCTATCTAAGGGGTCTGGGGAGTCATGTCCTACAGTTCATATATTCTCATCAGATAGGTTTTATTTAACCCTATTTATTGTGACTACTTTCCAAACTGACTTTGGGATAACATTATGAGACAAGGAAGAAAAACAAAATATTTTACCCCGAAACGTGTTTCTTTGCTGTATCTTGAAATGGCCCCGCAAAGCTATCCTTTGTGGGGGAAAATTTGCATCTGTTACATAGCTAGATATTTTTAACATAGCTAGCTAGATTTTTTTCTATGTAGATAACATAGCTAGATATTTGTCTTCCAGACCTTCCCAATCGTAAAGAGATTAACTAAAAATTTAGCACCTTTTAAAGATCTGAATAGGAGACATTTGTCATCTGTTGTCTCTGAGGGTAGCCATTATAAGACTTTAAAAGAACCTTGGTCTCCACAATCTTTTATCTTAACCTGAACATTCCCTTTCTATCCATCCCAGGTCTTTAGACAAACTCAACCAAATGCCAACCAGAAAGTGTTTACATTTACCTGTGGCCTGGAAGCCCCCAGCTTTGAGTTGTCCCGCCTTTCTAGACCAAACTAATGTATTTCTGAAATGTGTTTGATTGATGTCTCATGCCTCCTTAACATGTATAAAACCAAGCTTGCCCCAGCCACCTTGGGTATGTTCTCAGGACCTCCCGAGGGCTGTGTCATGGACCAGTGTCACTCACATGTCGCTCAAAATATATCTCTTTAAATATTTTACAGAGTTTGACTCTTTCCGTTGATAGAAGGCACCTAGTGAATCTCTGCACTTTCTCTCACCTTTAATCAGTATTCCTCAGTTTTCAAAGCTGAAGAAGACTGAAAAATAGCCAGTTTAGCTTAGTCAGAATTTAACCTTTGAGATACATGTTTGAAAACCCAGGTCCCTGTCGGGCATTAAATCCAAAAAGCTGTTCTACCATGTTATTTCCCTCAACTCTTCCAATAAAGACTTATGCTTTTGATGTCATTGTTGTTTGATATAAATGGTTTCATAATTGCCTTCAAATTTGTCCTAAAACAAAATTCATTCGGCTTATTGAAGCAGTGCCACAATGGATCACAGACTTAAAAGATTTACTTGGGCCTGGGGATTAGCCAAGATTTATCTCAAAGTCCATATGTACTTTCTCCAGGTGTACCTCGGGGAGAATGATTTAAAGATAATTTGACTGGATTTTGGTATGCATTCGTTCGTTCATTTAACAAAGAGAGATAGGGAATGGAGATCTTAGTTACAATTCCCTTTGAATGCATTTGTTAGGTCTTAGGCTTCTTTTGTCAATTCACATGTTAATTTTGGCTATAGTTGGCATTCTGTTGTGACTTAGAATTACTGTGTAAGTTCTTTGTCAGTCTTATTTTTGACAATACCAATAGCTACTTTCCATTAACTTAAGATTTTCTTAAAATTTGGGCATCAGATGAGACCTGATAGTTTATCTAGTCATCAGGCTCTGAGGAGCATGGTGAGAAACTCAGGTATACGTCCAAAAAATTTAACTAGAATCTTTAACACAGCCTTTTACAGTAAGTGGCTTTCTTTCTGTAATGGAAATTGTTGGAAGTTTTTTATGTGTTGTAGCGCCAGTGTTTGTGCACACAAAGCTACATATTCCTCCCATTAGACCCAAATATGTTTATATTATAATAAACAGGGATATGTTCTAGAGTCGAATGGAAAATCTTACAACTTTTTAAGATGAAAGAGAAAACTTCAAAGATATATCTTCTAGCTTGAAGCAGGCTACTTCACACCGTGCCCCAGGCCCCATAGGAGTAAATTCTATCTCCTTATGCCAGGAGTGATTCTTTTCTGAAAAGTGTGACACACCCTCATCTAATCCAGTCTTGAGGGAGGGCTGCTATAAGCCCTTCCAAAAAGAATCTTTGCATAAAGCCTCCAATAACAGGTGATCACCATGCTCCCTTTGAGATTCAGATGCAGTGCTTAATGACCTGAAATTTTTTAGCTACGTTAATTTGAAATAATTCGGGCTTCCATCTTATAAATGAAGAAATTGAATGTATCACATTAAAAAAAATTACATCTGATCACACCACAAGGAAGTGGTTAAGCCAGTCTACAAACCAAAGTCCACATGGCTTGCCTTGCTTTTCTTTCATTGCAACTTCCCCTCTACCCTGCATGGTCCTGACTTTCTCTGTACAGTAAGAAGCAAGGCTATCTGGTGAGGCCAGAAGGTGAATTTGTATGTGAAAAGGAAAATGTAGCAGTAAAGTGAGATTCAGAGAAAAGAAAAAGTTGAACTCGCTGTTGTCCTGTGTGTCTGCCTTTAAAAAGCCAGTAAGAGTGGAAAAATACAGAGCTGCCTCCAAGTCTGCTGCTCTGCAAAATTGCAGGCTGCTTGCAGGGCAAGACCCAGATTGACTGACATGCCAGTGTGACTGGTCCTCCCCACAGTGGCCAGCACAAGACTGTGCATCAAAGAGATTTAAATAAATGCTGACTTAAAGGTAAATCTGTTTCACGCAGTGCAACAAACAGAAAGCAAACTATTTGCACATGAAACAATCTCCTTTTAAAAATCCCTTCTGAATTTAATAGACTAATTGAGTTAATTATTTAACTCAAATAAAACAATGAATTGGTCAGAAATCAATGGAGATTTTTAAGGAGATATTAGAAATAAGGGGGAATGTCCAATTTTGAAATCCAAGTCACAGATATAGATTATGCTGCCATATTATTTGGGTCAGTTACTTATGAAAACATAGAAGAAATATTTTATCCCCACTGATACTTCGAAATGTGAACCATGTCAGTTTTAATGTCAGTCAGAGGCCTTCATTTCTCCCGTGGTGAACCTGTGGGCTTCAGATCTGAGCAGCTGCATTAGCAGAGCTTCCTAGAGATGTTACAGGTTCTTGGGCATGAAATTCTTAGGCCTTACCTTCTCATTTAACTGTCATCGCAGGTGCGCAGCAACCCCTGCTGGGAAGAGCGGGGGCAATATTGCAAATCCTCCTGGACCAATTTTGTATCCGTTAAGGTCAACCTTGCGTGTTGTAACTGTCTGGATTTTAAGCAGTTCATTTTCTGTTGGTGGGTGTTTTTGTTTCTTTGTTTTTTGTTTGTTTTTGTTTTTGTTTTTGTTTTTGTTTTGAGACAGAGTTTGGAGTTTTGCTCTTGTCACCCAGGCTGGGGTGCAATGGCTTGATCTTGGCTCACTGCAACTTCTGCCTCCCGGGTTCAAGCAATGCTCCTCCCTCAGCCTCCTGAGTAGCTGGGATTAAAGGCATGTGCCACCATGCCCGCTAAGTTTATATTTTTAATAGAGACAGGGTTCCTCTATGTTGGCCAGGCTTGTCTCGAACTCCTGACCTCAGGTGATCCACCAGCCTTGGCCTCCCAAATTGCTGAGATTACAGATGTGAATCACCATGCCTGACCTGTTGGTGGATGAGAAGAAAGATGGAGCGGCTGGGCGAGGTGGCTCATGCCTGTAATCCCAACACTTTGGGAGGCCAAAGCAGGTGGATCTCGAGGTCAGGAGTTCAAGACCAGCCTGACAAACATGGCAAACCCCCGTCTCTGCTAAAAATACAAAAATTAGCCAGGTGTGGTGGTGTGCACCTGTATTCCCAGCTACTCAGGAGGCTGGGTTAGGAGAATCACTTGAACCTGGGAGGTGGAGGTTGCAGTGAGCTGAGATTGCACCACTGCCCTCCAGCCTGGGTGACAGAGTGAGACTCCTTCTCAAAAAAAAAAAAAAAAAAAAAAAAAAAATGTGCTACATTCCTGAAGCGTCTAAGAGACCCTTGCTAAAACTTTGTTGACAGTAAAGCTTTGTTTTTAAGGTCCATTTTCACCTGAAAGAAATACCCACAGTGTTTACATAACTACTTTTTTTAAAGAAAACTATTGCATTACTTGTGCATTTATTTCTAATGGCAATTTTATCCTTATAATTAGCAGTTTGTTATAAACTAGATAAGGGGAAGAAGTTACTTTTCATTGCAAATAATGTTTGTGCCAGTTCATATCTGCAGATAGAAATTTTAAAGTGCTGGGACACTTTTTAGTGATTAGCAATAATGTGATCTGCCTTGCCTTCTAGAAACATCCTTTAATGTAGCTATATTTTCTCATGACATTTAGAATTAAGTATTTGGAAATGTATCCTTTGTAGCTTTCAAAGTCTGTAGAGCTATTTGTGACAAAATAAGCAATAATTTCAGAAACCCAGAGTGCAAAGTTATTTATCGAGCAAGGGTCACGGTGTGTTGATTCTGTTCCTTGTCAATTTGACAAATTCTGCGTCACAGGAAACATGGCCTCACGTGCTATATCTTCTGTGCACTGGAAGTGGAATTTCAAGAGTTTCTAGATCTAAATGTAGATTTTCACACTAAGAGGTACTGGCCTACACAGATATACCAGCATTCTGTTATATCAGTATCACAGGCGAAGCAGTTTCATGCAGGCATCTGAGATCTTTAATATCTCCTCTACCATCAAAGATAAGGGAAAAGTAGATCAGTCTGTTCATTCAGTAGATATTTATTGAGTTCATCTGTGGCTCAAGAAACTATTCCGGGTGCTTCAAGCTGAGATAAAGCCTTGCATTTCTGATCAAGCCTGATGCATTTCTGTCGATGGCAGGGAAAACCATTGACAGGGACACTCTCTGGCAGGTGAGGGTGTGGTGGAACCGGGCTAGTTCAAGCAAGGCAGAAGGTGTTAACACCTCTCGTTCATTTTCACTGTATTGTGATGGAACAGGGACCCAAACTTTATCTCTTTAGGCTGTTTTCCCCACGATTCTTTTATAATACTTGTCCAAGACGGAACTTTGAAGAAATACATAGAATTATTTGTTACGTGTTTGAGCAGAGCGTGCACCAGTTTTCCCACTCCCTTTTCTTTTACACCCAACCAGCTAGATATGGACATTACCTGACTAACCCCAAACCATCCCACATAGTTTCCGTTTCTGCTGAAGTACCTCCTCCTTGCATATTAGGCTGGAAATGACCAGACTGTGACCCCAAAGCCAAACTTGAACACCCGTTGCTATCATTGCAGGTCTCCACATTCGATTCCTTCTCTGAGCCGGTACAAAAGTGACTTTGTGGTGTTTCAGACTGCATAGCACTGTTTTCTTGTGTGCTCAGTCCAGACACATGTGTATGTCAGGATAATGTGACATCAGTATATATTCCACAAGGCTGGAGAAGGTCCAACTATTGCTAACAAGTTGTATTGTTCTTACCATTTGTTAGATATTCTGTATGTATGTTGATCTTAACATTTTGAATGTTATTTATACCCATTTTACAGATGGGAAAAATGGTAACAAAGAAATTATATTACTTGCCAAAAGTCACATTGCTCTTAAACGGGGGAAGACAGTGGATCAATATTAGATCCCATGATAATTCTGACACCAACATTCATGCTCCTTGCTGCCATTCTTTTTTTTTTTTTTTTTTTTCCTGAGATGGAGTTTTGCTTTTGTTGCCTGGGCTGGAGTGCAATGGTGTGATCTCAGCCCACTGCAACCTACACCTCCCAGGTTCAAGCGATTCTCATGCCTCAGCCTCCTAAGTAGCTGGGATTACAGGTGCATGCCACCAAGCCTGGCTAATTTTTGTACTTTTAGTAGAGACGGTTTTTCACCATGTTGGTCAGGCTGGTCTCGGACTCCTGACCTCAGGTGATCTGCCCACCTCGGCTTCCCAAAGTGCTGGGATTACAGGCATGAGCCACGGCGCCTGGCCTCTTTGCTGTCATTCTATATGGCCTCAGGAATGTGTTTATTCCCTCAAAAAATGACATCATTAATTGTGGGAGAAGAAAAGAAGTATGGCTAGAAGACTGGAAATGATTGAAGAGGGGCATTATAAGCTTAAAAGTTGAAGGAGCGGCTGCAGATCCATTGCCCTTGGTTTGCTTGGGATTAATGGTGCTCCTGCTTAATAAAGTCAGCTGCAAATCCAGGGCAGAGGGGATCATTCCAGTCCTGGGCTTCTGTGAAGGTGGTTCCTGCCCTTCAGGGGAGGCATCGTGTGGCTTGCTGCTTAACAGAAGTTTGTGGCTCAGACACCCTTTGCTGAGAAGCACGAAGGAGCTTCCTGGGACCGGAAGGCTGGGGCAGCCCTCAGGAGCCCCGGGAAGAGAGTGATGGGTGGTAGAGGAGAAGGTGGTGCCTACCCTGCAGGTTGTCATCAGGGACACAGTGGCAGAGCAAGACAACAAAGCAGCTTGGGATCTTTCCTCACTCTGAGATTCCCAGGCAGTGAGGGAGGATGGCTCCTGACCAGGAGGACTCTGGACTGATCCCTGGTGAACTCAGATGTCACCTGGACATCCTCGACGGTAAATCGCCAGGATCCAGGTCAGAGGGTAGAGGGCACACTGGATAATCAGTGGGTGATAACCCTCAACCACTTTCAATCTTTGCTACCTTTTCTTTTTTTTTTTTTTTTTTTGAGACGGAGTCTCGCTCTGTCACCCAGGCTGGAGTGCAGTGGCCGGATCTCAGCTCACTGCAAGCTCCGCCTCCCGGGTTTACGCCATTCTCCGGCCTCAGCCTCCCGAGTAGCTGGGACTACAGGCGCCCACCACCTCGCCCGGCTAGTTTTTTGTATTTCTTAATAGAGACGGGGTTTCACCATGTTAGCCAGGATGGCCTCAATCTCCTGACCTCGTGATCCGCCCGTCTCGGCCTCCCAAAGTGCTGGGATTACAGGCTTGAGCCACCGCGCCCGGCCTCTTTTCTTTTTTTTTGAGATGGATTCTCGCTGTCACCCAGGCTGGAGTACAGTGGTGTGATCGCAGCTCACTGCAACCTCCGCCTCCCAAGTATTTTGTTTAGCTCTCTCATCTTTAGTCTGTATTGGGAAAATTCTTAAGTATTTTTCCAAATATGAAATTTTATTATTAAGCTATTTGAGATCCACACATACGTAGTTACTTGACTTGTAATAAAGTGACACCACTGCACATTTCAGATCCACACATACATAGTTACTTAATTTGGAATAAAGTGACACATAAAGAACCACCAAAGATGTGGTGGTTCTGGGTAAATTTGATAACTTTATGTTTTAAAAAAATGAACCTTCCTATCATACACCATACATAAAAGTCAATACCAAATAAGTTGTAAATCTTAATATAAAAGTTGAAACAATGAAGCTTCTAGAATATAAAATAGTGCAATATCTTTATAACCCTGATAAAAAGGAAGATTTCTTTCTTTTTTTTTTTCTCTTTCTCTCTTTCTGAGATGGAGTCTCACTCCCTCATCCAGGCTGGAGTGCAGTGGTGCAATCTCAGCTCACTGCAACCTCCACCTCCCGAGTTCAAGCGATTCTACTGCCTCAGCCTCCTGAGTAGCTGTGATTACAGGCATGTGCCACCACGCCCTAATTTTTTTTGTGTTTAGTAGAGACAGGTTTCACCATGTTGGCCAGGCTGATTTCAAACTCCTGGCCTCGTGATCCACTGGCCTTGGCCTCCTAAGGTGCTGGGATTACAGGTGTGAGCCACCGCACCCAGCCAAAAGGAAGATTTCTTATACAATACACAAAGAATATTTAATTAACGGGAAATGATTGACAAATTCATTTGCATTATACTTGGGAACTCATCCAGAGACACTATCAAGAGAGTGACCAGGCAAGCCACACAGTGGGAGGTTTTGCAACTCATTTAACTGACTGAGGGCTCAGAATGTATAGAGAACGTCTACACATCAGTAAGAAAAAGGAAGACGGCTGGGCTCGGTGGCTCATGCCTGTAGTCCCAGCACTTTGGGAGGCTGAGGCAGGCAGATCACGAGGTCAGAAGATCGAGACCATACTGGCCAGCATGGTGAAACCCCGTCTCTATTAAAATACAAAAAATTAGCTGGGCATGGTGGTCCATGCCTGTAATCCCAGCTACTCAGGAGGTTGAGGCAGGAGAATCTCTTGAACCCTGGAGGCGGAGGTTGCAGTGAGCCGAGATTGCGCCACTGCACTCCAGCCTGGTGACAGAGAGAGACTCCGGCTTAAAAAAAAAAAAAAAAAAAAAGGAAGACAATACAGGAGGAAAATGGGCAAATTAAAACCACAGTTATACTATCACTTACCCAGCAGAATGCCTAGAATTTATGACACTGACAACCCCAGTCCTTTTGGTAAGGATATGAAGCAACTGAAACTCTTGTATTCTACTGGACAATTAACTGCTAGAGATGAATATATACTTCTCATATGATTCAGGAATTCCACTCGTAGGTAAATACCAATGAGAAATACATACGTCTGTTTATGCATGTAAGAAACATTTATAGCAGTGTAACTTATGATACCTCACAGCTTGAAATAAGCCAAGTGTCCATCAAATAAGCTGTGGTATGAACATTCAGTGAAATACACAGTGATTTAAAAAGTGAATTAGGCTGGGCACAGTGGCTCATGCCTGTAATCCCAGCACTTTGGGAGGCCAAGGCAGGCGCCTCACAAGAGATTGAGACCATCCTGACCAACATGGGGAAACCCCATCTCTACTAAAAATATAAAAATTAGCTGGGTGTGGTGGCACATGCCTGTAATCCTGGCTACTGGGGAGGCTGAAGCAGGAGAATCACTTGAACTCAGGAGGCGGAGGTTGCAGTGAGCCAACTCCAGCCTGGTGACAGAGTGAGACTCCACCTCAAAAAATAAAAAATAATAAAAATTTTTAAAAAGTGAATTAAACTCCATGCAGCTGCAAACATAATTTTTAAGGGAAAGCTGGACACAAGAATGGATAGTCTACATGATTCCATTTATATTGCTTCTGTTCAACAGCAATATGAAACCAGGTGCAGTGGCTCATGCCTGTAATCCCAGCACTTTGGGAGGCCGAGGCGGGTGGATCACCTGAGGTCAGGAGTTTGAGACCAGCCTGGCCAACATGGTGAAACCCTGTCTCTATTAAAAATACAAAACTTAGCCGAGCATGGTGGCCCAGGCCTGTAATCCCAGCTACGCGGGAGGCCGAGGCAGGAGAATCACTTGAACCTGTGAGGTAGAGGTTGCAGTGAGCCGAGATCGCGCCACTACACTCCAGGCTGGGCAACAGGACGAGACGCAGTCTCAAAAACAAAAACACAAAAGAAGAAAAACAGCAGTATGTATCATTTTTCAAAAAAAAAAAAAAAAACATATATATATATATATATATATATATATATATATATATATATATATATAACGTATTCAAAACCAGAAAAAATGAATGGTGGTAGACATTAGGGTGCTGGTTCCCTTAGGGAAGGAAGAAGGTAGTAACTGAGGGACAGCTGAATTCTTCCTTTTGTTTCCATGGTTCCCTTCCTTCCCTTTTTCCTAGATGTTCTTATGCCTTTGTGACAATGGTCAACACCTTACTGAGCCCCTGCACTCCTTAGTTTTCCTGGAACATTGTATTGGCGCGCTCCATGACGGGGGCGGAAATTGTTGGTCAGAACTGGGACTCTAAGGAGTGCCATAATCTTAGCATTGGCTGGACATTGTGGAGGGCATGTGTGGTAGGGGCACCGCCAGGATACTGTTAAGAGCAAAAGGGAGCATTCTAAGGAATTCAAATCATATAATCTCTTGAAACATTATTTTATTGGACGAAAATAGGTTTTATTCTATTAGAGGCCTATGAGAATGTTCCATTCAAAATTTATTCTAAATATATGTTAGTATGAAGAAAATCATTAAAACTTATTTATGTTGATTATATTAACATAGAGTATTTATTGATATGTATTTACTTTAATCAGAAAATTAGCTATAATCGCTAACACTGTTTACTTTTATTGATATGTATTTACTTTAATCAGAAAATTAGCTATAATGATCTCTAACACTGTTTACTTGGTATATTATTCAAAATGTGTTTTTTAATTATTTACTTTAAAAAATTTTAATGACAGTCCCTTATGAAAGAATTAGAAATTGGTAACACCTCCAGTGATTTTTCTCAGTAGATCATATTATTTTTAATTAGAAAGTCTCCCTCCACAGGAGTAAGGTTAGAGAACATTTTGATCAAGAGTATTCTCAGCTCTGTTTCAAATTAAAATGAGTAAATATTTCCAACAGATTATTATCCAAGGTACCATCTTTTGCTTCACTCAGTACCTTGGATAATCTTCTGTTGGAAGTATTCATTCATTTTAATTTGAAAAAATTTGAATTAATATTTGAAAAATAGTATTTTGTTTGACAAATATTTTTACAAAAAAGAAGTTATCAAATAAGTAATTATTATTTATAAATATATTCAGGGGTCTTCAACCCCCAGGGCCTGTGGACTGGTACTGGTCCGTTAAGGAGCCACCCAGCAGGAGGTGAGCGGTGGACTGGCAAGCATCACAGCCTGAGCTCCGCCTCCTGGGAGATCAACGGTGGCATTAAATGCTCATAGGAACTCGAACCCTATTGTGAACCACACATGCAAGGGATCTAGGTTGTGGCCCCTTATGAGAATGTAACTAGTGCCTGATGAACTGAGGTGGTTTCATCCCGAAACCACCCCCTTCTCCACTCCTATCCTGTTCATGGAAAATTTGTTTTTTTCACAAAACCAGCCACTGGTGCCAAAAAGGTTGGGGACCACTGCATATTTTGAAACTTTCACCAGATTCACCTGCAGCAAAATCAGAAGTTTTCTCAATTTCACTTCTTTATGACATGAGCACAGATTTATCTAAGTAAAAATGGTATTTACACTGAGTCTTTCTTCAAAATGAAATATTCCAAAAGTTCAGTTATAGATTTCACAATTGAAATAGTGTAGATCATTTGAGTTCTCACCATTTAATCAGTTTCTCCTTCCCTTTTGTAGGGATTAGTTTTAATGTCTTCTTGAAAACTTTTTTCGGTGATTTATATTTACTTAAAGTATCTAGAGCTAAAGATTTGGGGCACCTCATTTGTTCGATGGCTTTTTTTTTTTTTTTTTTTTTTTTTTTTTGAGACAGAGTCTCACTCTGTCGTCCAGGCTGGAGTGCAGTGGCACTATCTTGGCTCACTGCAACCTCTGCCTCCCAGATTCAGGCAATTGTCCTATCTCAGCCTCCCAGTGAGTTGGGATTACAGGCGTGTGCCACCACGCCCGGCTACTTTTTGTAGGGATAGGGTTTCACCATGTTGGCCAGGCTGGTCTTAAACTCCTGACCTCAAGTGAGCCACCCACCTCGGCCTCCCAGAGTGCTGGGATTACAGACGTGAGCCACCGTGCCTGGCCTGGATACTTTGATCAAAGATTGCTAACGGGTTTTGAACAAAATGCAGACAAGTTTAGAATACTCATAAGGTAGTTAAATACAGTTTTAAGTACTTGAGTCAATTTCCAAAATACTTTTCTAAAAGCCGAAACTTTCCTACAGTAGCAGAGAAGTAGAGACCATTGCCATGATGAAGTGGTGTTTGTTTATCTGACGTCAGCTTTGCCACAACTGCTTTTGTTTTTCAGTTGCTCAGTATATGTAAAAGTATTTATAAATTTTTAGAAATTATTTATAAATATTTATATTATAAAAATAATTATGGCCTGGTGTGATGCTCACACGTGTAATCCTAGCACTTTGGGAGGCTGAGGGAGGCTGACCACCTGAAGTCAAGAGTTCAAGACCAGCCTGGCCAACATGGTGAAACCCTGTCTCTACTAAAAAGGCAAAAATTAGCTGGGCGTGGTGGCAGGTGCCTGTTATCCCAGCTACTCGGCAGGCTGAGGCAGGAGAATTGTTTGAATCTGGGAGGCAGAAGTTGCAGTGTTCTCGGATTACCCCATTGTACTCCTGGCTGGGCGACAAGAGCGAGACTCTGTTTCAAAAACTAATCATTATTTTTATATTATAAAATATACATTACTTATAAGTAAACTACAAATTCTTTTATTGGTTGAATATTACGTCTTGTTTTAACGTAACTATGAATTATATGCATGTCACAATTACTTCCAAGTAGGTTCCACAAGTTTCTAAATTTAGTGAAAACACTGTTTTTAACCATAATGCCATATCCCACCAAAATATATATTAACTTATCATTAGAACCAAAAACATATCCAATGTTGAACTTTTAAAGTAAATTAGCAGTAATGTTCACAGTAGTGTCAGATAGTTCACCATCAAGAGAATACACTTCCAAAACTTTATTTCCTGTCAATTAATTGCATGAAAAGAAAAACAGTAATTGGTATTAATGGATGTTCCATTTTTATCTAAATAATGTTAGAAAACTATTCAATTTGACTCTTTCTGAGATCCTGCTAAGCAAACTAACGCAGCTATCATTTAACTTTTTGTATATGCACGAGAAAACTTGGAATCAAAACTGAGTAAACTAATTTAGAACAGTCATTTGATCGAAATAAAAGGCCATATTTCCTCACTGAGTAATTTGTAAATGTGCCTTGTGAGCTGCATGTTTTAAATCCTATTGTTTGAGAACAGCATTCCTAAAATAACTGCAACTTCATAGTAGGCGCTAATGCTTCTTCAGCAGATTTGTGGGGCTGGTCTTTGTGTGGTCGTGGTATTTTAAAAGACCCATGGTATATGGAAAATATTGACACACACCTATGCAACTTACATGTTCAGCATTAACTTCCTTGAGAAATAGAAATTCTATACTTAATGGGCACTTCCTTTTTTAGCTTATTTCTGTTGGAAGAGTTTATTTGAAAATAAGTGTCACCAACAATCATATTAATAAACACTTTTGCGAGAATCAATAAACGACAAAAAGCCCTGTAGCAAAAGTCTTCTGACTGCTTTAATGTGCTCCCTGTACTTCCCGGCTTTGATTTTTTGCCTGTGCTTCATGTAGAATGAACCTGTAGTTTCCCATGTTTTCCATCAACTCCACCAACTCTTGGCTGCTGACTTCAAGGTTCCCACAGACTGCAGCCCAGTCCTGGCAGAGACAATGGCACAGTGCACGGCAGGCAGGGTGGCCAGCATGGAATGCTACTCCCACCACCTCCCCTCATGCGGAGGAGTTAATCTAACTAGAACCTGGTGCCTGAGGCGACTTCGTTTCCTCATTGGGTACCTGCATGTTCTTTTTGCAAAGATGGCATTCATTACCTGGTAACTTATGGTCATGAGAAAAGTGGCATCATTCAGTAGTGTGAGAATGAAGAGGAGAGCTCCATTTGCTGTCCATGCACCACACATGCTGCTGGATAGCACAAAGGCAGAAATTTAAAAGCCCAGGGTTTAGGTCTACTGAAACCAGGCCCCGTTGTTTTAATGTAGCTCTAACCGTAATGCTCCTTCAAACCATGAGAAATCTGGAATAAATTCTCAACCTGGAAGGACCCATGGACAGGAGGAAATACTGGAACAGTCCCAGGTAAACTTTGGCTTAGAGTCATCTTATCTCCGCCTTTGAGACTGGGGATTTCCAGTTCTGTCAGAGGCTTTTCTGGGGCTACTGGACACCTTCTGTAACTTAAACCCTGAGGAGGAGATGCAATACTTTGTAAGCCCATTTTTCCCCTTTCCCCAGGCCATCTGTCAGTGTTTACTGGGAGATGGGTTATTCTTCCAGTTATGGGAAAGCAGCCAAAATGGAAGGGGATGGTGAGTTACTGCAACCCAGACTGAGCTTAACCTTCATGAAATTCTCTTCTTCCCTTCAGCTTGAGATGTTGCTAGATTCGTTCCTGTAATGTTGGAATGCAAGATGAAATTAGTCTTCCCTAATTTTTGTAAACTAGATGTGTCTCTCTTTTTACAAGATTAACACCAAGTTACTCTTCATGATGCCACGGCCACTGGGGTTTAGGAGAGGTAGCACAGGTAATAGTGATTAGGGTTGCACACAAATATAACACATGTTCCTGCGTTGGTGTCTATATTCATTAGTGAAAATTCTCAGTGACAAAGTGAATTCTCCTTCCCTTTGTTCCTAAACTACAACTGGAAAAGCAAGCTGTCTACCCTGTAGGTGAGGAGTTGGTATTGCTGTTCTTAAATACACAGACTGACTTTGATTTCTTGTTCTGACAAAGCAAGACAGATTGACTTTCTATCCCCAGCAAGCTGCAGTCCTCCATCATTCCAGCACTGACCCTTTTGCTAATAGTAACTAATCCTCACTCCACATCACCTCCCCATTTGGCTTAAAACCCATCTCTTTCAAATGGCCTCTTCTGGTGAAGGGTTTTCCAATTGGCATTATTCTTATACATATGGAAGTATATATAGACCATTAATCCAAGAGTTATTTATAGACATGTGTGACTATGTAGGTGATCTTAAATCATCCCCTGAATTCTTAAATTCCCGTCACATGGTTTATCCCCAACAGCTAAAGAAGCCTCTGCTTCTGCCTTCCCTTTCATTTTGCTTCTTTACTCACTGCTAAGATTTGGATGTCTTTTGAGTTTGCCTCTGACCGTCTTTCCAATTCCCAAGATACACATGAAGCACAGTGGTTCAGAGCCCTGCCTTTGAAGCCAGACTGTGTGTACAGAACTTGGCTCTGCCAGCTTTTGCCTCTGTCCTTCTAGATAATAAGAGCATCTTCTCGTTCTTGCAGTTATTGTGAGGATGAAGTGAGTCCACGCAGTAAGCACTTGGAACCATGTTTTTTTTCCAGTGTGGTAGCACCAAAGCGGGGAGCCAAGCTAGCACAGCCTCCCTTTCCATTTCAGCTTCAAATGGTAACACCCAACGTACAGATTCTGAAGCCCTGGAGTTTAGAATCATATACCCCAGTCCTCCAGGGAGTGCATTCTACTTCGCAGAAGGTCTGCAGGTGTGCAGGTTGTAACACAGAGAGCAGACGACTCCAGAATGGAGGTCCTACGAACCCACCACCGAGTCATTGTCTGACTTGGGGCAAATCTATCACTGTGACTTTAATTTCCTAAATTTGGTTAATTCCTGAGGTGGTGGTAGGATCAAATAAGTTAACTTCCTGTAAACATACTTTAAAATTTTTAGATCTGTACACAAATCTAAATCACTTATGATTATTAATACTCCTGTTCTTGGGAAATATGTGTCATAAATAGTTCTTTTTAGAAATGAGGCATTTATTCATATGTGAGTATCTAGTCCTAAGTCTCACCTCAGAAGAAATATTTTGAGTTAGGAGGGACCATGTTGCTACAAGTAAATATATTTTAATATTAATGGGAGGAATAGTGTGGGCATGTAATTGTATAAGAAGTGGTTTCGGGAGAAATTGGGCATTGGTGACAAAAGTATTTGGGAAAGATAAGACTTCTCTAAAAGGATTGCTTTGGAAATGTTAGTAGAGTTTAACTTCTTACATGTGGCTGCTGTAGAGGCTGTGGCAGGAGACCAGTTATGGGCAGAGTTCTCCAGAGGCAGAAATTGAGGCAGAAGTTGGTGTGAGATTAATTTATCCATCGGAGCCAAGGCCTGCAGAGTGAAAACCGCTGGAGCCCCAGCTCGCTCAGCCTCTCGGTGCGGCTGCCGGGGACAGGTGCTAATGCTGACAGCAGAGGCCATCCCTGGTCACAGGCCCCACATCTGAGCAGCAAATACTGATTTGAAACAGGATCTGAGTGGTACTTCTCTGTATCTTCTACAGCCCTTGGGCAACAGGCAAGAGAATAACCAGTGAATCCTGAGAAAAGTTGTTTAAGACAGTATTAGAAGAGAAAGTATACAGTGTGTATTTTTTGGATAAGAAATCACAAAAATAAGAATATTTAACTTATTCCAGTGACTGCTGTAATGCAAAGGGAATTTATACCACTTAGTGGAATAATACATGTTATGAAAGCAAAACAGTCAGATTCAACTATGTTATTAACTAACCGTTCTCACATTCTTTTCTTTTTTCTTTTTTATTTTTTTAGACGAGTTTCACTCTTGTTGCCCAGTTCAGAGTGCAATGGCGCGATCTCGGCTCACTGCAACCTCTGCCTCCTGGGTGCAAACAATTCTCCTGCCTCAGCCTCCCAAGTGGCTGGGATTACAGGCATGCGCCACCACGCCTGGCTAATTTTTGTTGTTTTTTTTTTTAAAGTAGAGACTGGGTTTCTTCATTTTGGTCAGGCTGGTCTAGAACTCCTGGTGATACACCCACCTCGGCCTCCCAAAGTGCTGGGACAACAGGCGTGAGCCACTGTGCCCGGGTTTTTTTTTTTTTTTTTCAGAGTCTCACTCTGTCGCCCAGGCTGGAGTGCAATGATGAGATCTCAGCTTACTGCAACTTCTGCCTCCCAGGTTCAAGCGATTCTCCTGCCTCAGCCTCCCAAGTAGCTGGGATTAGATACCCACCACCACACCCAGCTAATTTTTTGTATTTTTAGTAGAGATGGGGTTTTGCCATGTTGGCCAGGCTGGTCTCAAATTCCTGACCTCAGGTGATTCACGTGCCTTGGCCTCCCAAATTGCTGAGATTACAGGCGTGAGCCACTGCACCAGGTCCACTCTGACATTCTTACGTAAAATTCAGGTATCATGTTACAATGAAAACAACTGCAAAGAAAAAACAGAGTTTTAATTATTATTTTTGTTTACAAATACCATAATATTGATTTGATGTAGAAATTACTATAAATTTCTCTCGTTATATCTGATATAAATTATTCCCTTAAAAATAGAAACAACATAAAATATTCAAATAATCAAAATGTATCTTAAAGAAAACTTAGAGAATAAACTTCAAGATTTAGCTTCATACTGAAACTTCATATGGTTTCCCAGGCATAAGAAGAGAGGGACAATTTAACATGTCTTTTAAGAAATACAATTGTTGCTCTAAAAATTTAACCACAGTACAAATAAACAATAATGTCACGGATAAATTACCCAAGTGTATTAATAACAGTTTTTAAAATAAATGTGAGCGTCTTTATCTCTGTGCATTTTAAAAATTCAAGGACATGACATCCAATATTAGCATTCTAACCTTAATACAATTCAGTAAGCTTCTGGAATGTGGAATCGCATTTTGTTGTCAACTAGACTTTCTTAACTTGGATTCTGTTTTTATGCCCGTTTTTAAAGGGTATTACATTTGTTTAATGATTATTTCAAAGATTAATCTCAAATGATTTCCGCAATTAGCACTCATTGACTAGGTTTTAAAGTACTCCTCTACAAGAGAGGAGCCGTTGGTTAAATTGATTCATGTAGTTAATGAAAGCCTTGACCTGCACTGGAGGACTTCAGGAGACTCCTCAGGACCTTCCCCCTGAGCGTGAGCCGTCTGTCTTCTTTGCTTGTGGTCTGGAGTGGTGTCAAGCGATACTGTCAGAAACGTGGCATGGTGGAACAGAAAGCCAACAAAATCAAGAGCAGATGTGGGCCAGGCGCCGTGACTCACACCTGTAATCCCAGCACTTTGGGAGGCCAAGGCAGGTGAATCACAAGGTCAGGAGATTGAGACCATCTTGGCCAACATGGTGAAACCTTGTCTCTGCTAAAAATACAGAAATTAGCTGGGTGTGGTGGTACACGATCGTAATACTAGCTACTTGGGAGGCTGAGGCAGGGGGATCGCTTGAATCCAGAAGGCGGAGATTGCGGGTAGCCAACATCGTGCCACTGCACTTCAGCCTGGCGACAGAGTGAGACTCCAGCTCAAAAAAAAAAAAGGGCAGACATGGATTTGCATCTGCAGTTGATTGCTTGCCATATAAACTTGAATTAGGCATTTACCCTTACCCTCAGCTACCTTTCTGTCGTATGATGTCGATGGTTCCTACTTAAAAGGAGTATCAAGGTTGAGGTGATAGTTTAGAAACAACACTCACGTGAAAGTGCATAGGAAACTGTCAAATGTTATTCAGATGTTATCAATGAACAGTTTCCCCTGGAATTGCTGCTCCCTCTCAGATCCTCTCCTACTTCTGTACTTTACACATATGTCAGTAAGGAAGGTGCCTTCTTCATTCTGCATGGGACAGCTGGCTGCAGACTTGAGTGATGATAGCTGGTCTTCTAGTAGGTGTCTGAAGACTCGGAGGTTCCCATGACCACAGAGTCCAGTACACCTGCACACTTGTACAGGATGCACAGAGAAAATGACCAGGAATGCCAGTGACAACACTAAGTTGAAATTTTCCAAGAAAGTGGCCTTTCAGATCACTAATAGCTACAGTAATTATATTATACATAACTCTATTACAGAATTTATGTAGAACAGTATCCTAGGAAAACGCTAAAATGCGCAAAATAAGATGATTCCATCACATGCATTGGTTTTTACATAGGTGTCACTGTTCAGCTCTAATCTGGTTTTCTGGAATTATATATATAATTGCATATATATGTATATGTTTTTGCAACTCCTAGTCCATATGGAGAGATATTTTAATTCAGGAAATTTAAAAAATCAATTTCAGGCTCTAAACATTTATTGTTGCATCCCTTACTAAATTATAGATGGATGGAACTATCCTTTTATTTATCTTGAAAATTTGGCGTAATTGAGAGAGTTTATTTTTCCATAAATACAGTGGAATGCTTTCTTGAGAGAGCACTGTGCTCTCACTTGCTTCTTGTCCATTTGTGCTATTTTATGCCATGCTTATTTTGCACTGAGACTGGCAGAAGGCACAGACTTTTCTCTCCTCCCCCAGTTTCTCACCATATCTGATTTTCTTATTTTCCAGTCTTCATTCCCATTTTCTTTCTGAACATAGAATTATTTGCCCTTGAATGGCTCAGTGGTGCTCAAGGACACCAGCTGAGTTCGCCTTCGGTGAACATTTTCCATGGAACAGGCTGGAATCAAGAGCACAGGCCCTGGAGAAAGAATGTTGGGTTCAAAACCTGGTTCTACCTCTTGTTGTCTTGTTTCCTGGGCAAGTTCCCCAGTCTCTCTGAACTTCTTCAAAAGGTTGTGAAAATTACATGAGAGAAAACTTGAACAGTGCTGATCACATATGGACAGTAAATATTAGCCAAGATTTTGGCCCTGACTTGCTAACTGAAAGGGGGATGTTGTAGGTAAGGCTCTTACTTGAACCAACAGGTCTTGACTTATCTGTACTTTGTTCTCCAAACTTACACCAGCCATGGTTCTATGAAGCATAACGAAAGAGTATATAATCTTTACTGTGACTGGCACACGTGCTTTCAAATCCCAGATATCATCTGTCCAAGCACATTTTATTTATTTATTTATTATTTTTTGAGATAGAGTTTAGCTCTTTTTGCCCAGGCTGGAGTGCAATAGTGTGATCTTGGCTCACTGCAACCTCCCCTCTCCAGTTCAATCGATTCTCCTGCCTCAGCTTCCCAAGTAGCTGGGATTACAGGCATGCGCCACCACACCTGGCTAATTTTGTATTTTTTGTAGAGACAGGGTTTCACCATATTCGTCAGGCTGGTCTTGAACTCCTGACCTCAGGTGATCTGCCCACCTCGGTCTCCCAAAGTGCTGGGATCACAGGCGTGAGCCACCACGTCTGGCCTCCAAGGAAATTTTAATACAAACCCTTCTTTACATAGTTGAATTGAAATTTTTTTTCCTATGAAAACAATAATGCTTTTAAGGTCAATTAGATACTTTTTGTGAATATAATTACGATAATGTAAAATTTAGTAATTATTCTATGTAACTCTTTGGGTTTTTTTTTTTTTTTTTTTTTTTTTTTGATAATATGGCATGAGGCAAGAATCTAGATATAATAATACCCTTAAATAGCTGTAAGTTACTGGCTTTCAACCAGGGGTGGTTTTCTCCCAATGGGGACCTTTGGCAATGTCTGGAGACGTTTTATTTGTCCCCAGTGAAGGGTGGTGCTCCTGGCATCCAGTGTGTTGACGCCAGGGCTGTTGTTGAGCATCTTACAATGCATGAGTCAGCCCCACAGCAAAGGGTTATGTTACCCAGCTGTCAATGATGCTGACTTTGGGAAAGGCTGCTCTAGGTGAAAGAAGAGGTGGGGCTGACCCAGAAATGATTTTGTGAGACAGGATCATCACTTCCTCCAAGACTGCTTAAACCACGTGCATTCCAAACTCTCCTGTTCCTCTCCATCATTTCATGGTCTGAAGATAGATACATTTAGTTCCAAATGTAAGATTGTGCATGTGAACGCCTGGCCCTCCACATTGAGCCATGGGGCTGGCTTTTTTCCATTGGATTTTGATAAAGGAAGGAAGGAAAACTGGCTGAGCCAGTATTGGAAAACATGTTTCATGGGTATCAAGCAGGCAGTGAGTAGGAGGCCTGCACTGTGAAGGAGAGGCTGAGTCTGGTTGTACAGAGATAAAGCAATTCTGAAAGTCATTTTCCAGAACCAACAATCTGTAATTTCGTTCTGTATTTTAAATAAATTCAGAAAACCTTGATCAGGTTTCATAGCTGTCACCCTTTGACTGTTTAAATGTTAGCTGGTTTTTCTTGCCTTACAGTGGAAATGAATCCTTAATTTCAGGAAGAATGGAAACAAGTTTGCAGTTCCTTAATAAAACAATTACAAGAGTCATCTAATTTCATTCTGAAAAATCCTCCATTATGTGTCAATATGATTTCAGAAATATTGCAGAATTTTTAATGTTATTTGGTAATTTTAAGCTGAGAGAATTATTTCCACAGAAAGCAAGGCGAATGGAGTGGAAAAAAGGTCAGGCAAAAGAGAACCTTATTAAAAGCATCTGGCTGTACTTCAAATTCTGTCTCATTGTGGCGGCATTGGTGATGTGGTATGCAGAGCTTCTGTGGTATTAGAACATTCTCGGCTAAACCTTAGTCTTGCCAGGATTATAATGAGTTTCCAGTCTTTAGTGGAACTGATGAAGAAGATACTGCTCAGGGCTGCAGCACATTTACGGAAGCCATATGCCCCTAAGCGCTTCGCTTCAATGTATTACAGAAGCCACATTTCAGCTACACGGCTGAGATTCTTATCAACCAAGTCCCATCTGCTGGAAGCCTTCCCCAACTGTGAAAAATCTCTTCCTGCCCAAACTTTCACTGATAGTGCGTGCTAAGTGTGTTTACATGCAGGGCCTCCTTAAATGCTGAGAATAACACTGGGAGGTAGATACTATCAGTGTCCCAGTCCTCACATAAGTCACCAAGACTTAGTGGGAAGAGGCTTGGAATGTAATTCAGTGTCACATAGTCAATAAGTTACAATAGGGTCTCAAGCCCAGGTTTTGTACTGAAGTGTGTATTCCTGGGTGCGCCCCATTCTGCCTCAGTACCACTGATTACATGTAGGAAAGGGCTTATTCACGGATCTGAAATGCAGGGCGCATCGTGCTAGCTCACACCTGTCTTGTAACTCTGATGCCCAGTCTTCCTGCTGATGTGTTTGGAATGTACACGTGTGTGTAGAATGCTGTAGTGATGAGACCCTGTCACGCATGCTGCCCTCTGACTTGTGTGTGTCACTTGTTTCCACCTCTCCTATCTGGGCACCTCTTCGCAGCAGTACCCACAGGGCTGGCATCCAGCAGGTGTCCTGGGACGTGGCTGTGCTGCTAGTTGTTGGACCATTTGCTGGCTAGCTGCTCCCTTGACACCGAGTATGATTTCAGGGAAACCTGGCTGTTTCTATTTATCCTTTTGTGAATTACTTGTTTTGACCTGCCATCCCCCCACCCTAAATTTCTCACTGGGTATTTGTCTTAAAACATAAATAAATAAATTTGGGCCAGGCATGGTGACTCATGCCTGTAATCCCATCATTTTGGGAGGCCGAGACAGGTGGATCACCCCAGGTCAGGAGTTTGAAATCAGCCTGGCCATCATGGTGAAACACCATCTTTATTAAAATTACAAAAATTAGCTGGGCATGGTGGCACACACCTGTAGTCCTAGCTACTTGGCAGTCTGAGGCAGACTTGAACCCGGGAGGCGGAGGTTTCAGTGAGCTGAGATCACACCACTGCACTGCAGCCTGGGCAACAGAGCAAGACTCCGTCTAAATAAATAATTTGGGAGATTTCTTCAAATGTCAGGAATGCTAGCACTTTTCCATATATTTACTCTGTTTGGAGTGTCTTTCCATACCAATTATTACATTTGTGTGTAGTCAATTATCAGTGATTTTGATTTCTCTGCTCACATGGACATGTCTTGGCCACTTCTGGGCTATTAACTTGATTGACTCACGTCATCCTACCTTTACCATTTCATTGTTTTATGCGTGTGATTCTTTGATCCTCCTGCTTACTTCAATTGAGGAATGCTAAAAAGATCCAACTTTTATTATTATTTATTATGTTGATTATTCTAACACTATTTGTCAAATTATCTAATAACTCACTAATTGGAAATGTTTTATAACCTGAGACTACACATAAATATCTGTGTCTCTCTTGGGTTCTCCTCTCCAGGCTTCCACTTCTGTTCCATTGCTCAATCTGTGCCAAGCACATAGTTTTACTACTGTAATTTTATTTTATGTTATGTGTGTATTTATTTTTTGAGATGGAGTCTCACTGTCACCCTGTCTGGAGTGCAATGATGCAATCTCAGCTCACTGCAGCCTCTGCCTCGTGGGTGCAGACGATCTTCCTGCTTCAGCCTCCCAACTGGCTGGGACCACAGGTGTGCGCCACCATCCCCAGCTAATTTTTTGTATTTTTGGTAAAGATGGGGTTTTGCCATGTTGGCCAGGCTGGTCTTGAACTCCTGAGCTCAAATGATCTGCCCGCCTTGGCCTCCCAAAGTGCTGGGATTACAGGCGTGAGCCACGCACCTGGCCCACTACTGTAATTTTAAATAAAGTTTAAAATATGTTTGATAAAGCCTGTCTTCACTGACCATTTTTTCATAACATTTTTTGGCTACTCTGTGATTATTCATGTTTCAGGACAAATTAAATTAATTTTGTCATGTTCTGAAAAGGGCAAGCAGAACAGAGGGTGGAACCTGGAATGCCCCAGCTCCTTCCTGAGGGTTCAGGTGGGCATTGTATTTCTGAGATTAAATTGAATGCCATTTTCAATATGGCATCAGTCATAACTTAGCACAATCAAACTTTCAACATTCTTGTCAATTGAAGGATATAATTTTAATGTTTTTTAAAAATCCTGGAATTGTGGGCTTGTGTTTGTGTTTGGAAGTCATTTGAGAGGTGCTAACATTTATATTTCTTTCTTTCTTTCTTTCTTTTTTTTTTTTTTTTTTTTTTTGAGATGGAGTCTCGTTCTGTTGCCCAGGCTAGAGTGCTGTGGCGTGATCTCGGCTTACTGCAAGCTCCGCCTCCCGAGTTCTTGCCATTATCCCGCCTCTGCCTCCCGAGTAGCTGGGATTAAGGGGCCTGCCACCATGCCTAACTAACATTTTGTATTTTTAGTAGAGGCGGGATTCTACCATGTTGGCCAGGCTGGTCTCGATCTCCTGACCTCAAATGATCTGCCCGCCTCAGCCTCCCAAAGTGCTGGGATTACAGGCGTGAGCCACTGTGCCCCACCTAACATTTATATTTCTCCTTACAGACAGGAACACAACCAAACTAAACCAGAGAAACAGAGAGGAATGGAGTGATCTTTCTTTTTAAGGTTTTGAGCTTATCTATTCCACATTACAAGTTTGCTGCTCAGATTTGACCTTGATTCTCCTCCAAACCAGTGACAGTGTCTGTACTTTGGGACAGCCTCTTGGGCAACCTGCTGGAGACTCTTCTTTCAAAGACTAATTTCCTGAATCTCTGGCTAAAGAGAGAAGGTTAATAGTTTAGGGAGCTTGTTTACAGGCCATTAGAAACAATTAGCACGTTGCTGAGATTAAAAGCACTTCTCCAGAATGTTGGATGGCCTAGAAAGGAAACAGGACTTTTAGAAACATCTATTTTTAGCATCTAATTAAGGCAGACTTGGAGTTCCCCATCCTGTCTTGCCATACTGTTTCATATTTTAATTATCAAGAAATCTTAAATTTCCTTCAAGCTAAATTCTGCCTACAGCAACTTAAAGTAATAGTAACGTAAAAATCCTACTCATGAATTCTTATGAACGAATATTGAAATCACCCCAGAACTTTTTTTAGGCTGATTACTTAACACCCGCACCTTTCGTCTTTGACATTTGAAAACAATTATAATTTCTTGATGGTTTTCCTTTATTTCTAAAAACACATGTTTTGCTCCATGGACACGGCTCAATGCCCCTGGAACAGGGCAGCCATTCCGGTTCTTATTTCAGTATCTTCACTCTGCTGCCCTTCCTTCTCCTGAAACTCCCTCTTCTAGCCTCTCATCTGAGGTTTTTAAAACTCTTGAAGATGCAGTACAATTTTCACATGTTCTGTGATGCCTCCTGAACCTTCTTTTATATTGAAACCCCACTGCATTTTGTGTAAATATTTCAATGTTTCCCTCATACCTGATAAACCAGTCTGTATGTCCCATCCATCGTTCACAGTCCCTACGATGCCATGCCCTTAGCAACTTCATAGGCCAGTAAGAATTTGCTAAATTGAATTTTATCAGTGTCCCCTACTGTATTTTGGTTTTGCAACCATTTGTTTGTTTTCTCTTTGCTGTTGCAAAGAGAGAACCACTTTTTTGAGACTGAGTCTCGCTCTGCCACCCAGGCTGGAGTGCAGTGGTGCAATCTTGGCTTCACTTAAACATCTGCCTCTGAGGTTCAAGCGAGTCTCCTGCCTCAGCCTCCCAAGTAGCTGGGATACAGGTGCTTACCACTACACCTGGCTAATTTTTTTATTTTTTGTAGAGACAGTATTTCATCATATTGGCCAGGCTGATCTTGAACTCCTGACCTCAGGCGATCTGCCCGCCTCAGCCTCCCAAAGTGCTGGTATTCCAGGCATAAGCCACCACGCCCGGCCAAAGATAGAACCAATTTAACCTATGGTTGGATCCATTCATATTTTCTATGTTGTATGCTGCAGTTTCACATGGATGTCCATCAGTCACCATTCCACTAATATTTTGTCAAAGCAAAAGATAATTGCACTTCTTAAAACCTTAATCAGAGCCTGCCACTGTTGGGGTAAACATTGCATTCTGGACACTGGTCTTTCTCCAGTTCATTGAACAAAAGAGCACAGGACCTTGGCATATGCTGTTTTAGTCACCTGTAACTGTTTCCCAATCTCCCACCTTCCTTTTACTTTGTCCCATGAGGAGATGCTTTGCAAAGAGTTTAACTGTTAGGAATAGCTAGTACCAATATCTGTAAGGCACTGACACCTGTTAAATTGAGCTGACCTGGACAGCCAGGGGCATGCCCTCTGTTCTCCCCAGTGCCACGTGCTGCCCTCTAAGAGCTGTGGACTCAGGAGGACGGAGGCTGCAGGCGGTCTTGTGGTATCCGCAGTAGGTTACTGTGCAGAGGAGTTGGTTGGTCATCCCTGGAAGAGGAATCCCATGTGCTGAATCACAGACAGTGCTCTGTCTTGGCCCATATTGGGTCGGAAGTAAGCTGTAGTTGTATCTCAGCAAAGTAAAAGTAGACAGGTAAAGAATTTGGGGGATCCATTTGCAGAGGGTCTTGTGTGTCCTCCAAGGAGTTGTAACTCTATCACTTAGTCATCAGGTAGTCATTGGACTTTTTGTTTGTTTGTTTGTTTGTTTTTAAGATGGAGTCTTGCTCTGTCGCCCAGGCTGGAGTGCAGCAGCTAACTGCAACCTCCACCTCCTGGGTTCAAGCAATTCTCCTGCCTCAGCCTCCCGAGTAGCTGGGACTACAGGCACGCACCACCACACTCGACTAATTTTTGTATTTTTAGTAGAGATGGGGTTTCACCATGTTGGCCAGGCTGGGCTCGAACTCCTGACCTCAGGTGATCCACCCACCTCGGCCTCTCAATGTGCTGGGATTACCGGTGTGAGCCACCGCTTCCGGCCTGGAGTTTTTAAGTTGGGAGAACAGAGTGACCAGTTTGTGCTTTAGCAAGATACTTCTGGTGGCTCTGGGCAGGGAACAGGACTTCATAGCATTGAGTGGATCATGTCCCGCATGGAACTACCCAGCTGAAGTCCACCGCAGGCTCTGTTCATCCAGCAGCCTGGAGCCCACGTGTTGATCAGGCTTCCCTGCAGCCCTGCAGTCCACTCCTCACTGGTCACCCTTCCCTCCACCTCTGTGCCTCCCTGTAGAAATCAGAGAGCTCTGCTTTTGTGGAAATTCTGGGGCAAGTTCCCAAAAAGCTTCCTGCGACATTTTATACCACATGAGAACGTGTATGGATAATGGCAGGCCCATTTGGTAAATGCAAACTAACTGCCAGAAGGATCTGTGTGGAAATGCCAGCTTTGTGAAAGCCTGACTCAGATGTGTCCTTACTGACACGGCTCTGTGTCTGGGTCCCCTCTTGCCCTCCAAACACATGGGCCTTATTCCCATTCCTAAGCACGCTCCAAATCTTTCTGTATCTCAAGGCCTTCACACGTCTCACGACCAGATAAACCGTCTCCATTTCTTCATGCAGCTGACTCCTCTCCAGGTCTCAGGTCTCTGTTTATCTGTCCTTTCCACAGAGAAGAGCTCCCTGTCCTGATTCTAGCAGCCTGCTACTAACTCTCACCTCCTTCTTTACTCTTCCTTTGTGTGTCATAATGCAATGTGCTAGTCTACCTTTATTTAGGAAACTGTAGGATTAAAGTTTGTCGCCTGCCCCAGTACACTTGAACTGTGTTCACTGTATTCACATCTGTATCCCCAGCACTTAACAAAAGTGAGTGGCAGGAAGTACATATTCAGTAACCATCTGCTGAATAAATGAGAGAATGAGTCCAGCAGGAAGACCTAAAATAGTTAGTGAGGGCTGTTATGGAAATTGCATCTCAACCGGGCATGGTGGCTCACGCCCATAATCCCGGTACTTTGGGAGGCTGAGGTAGGCGAATCACCTGAGGTCAGGAGTTCAAGACCGGCCTGGCCAACATGGTGAAATCCCATCTCTGCTAAAAAATACAAATATTAGCCAGGTATGATGGCACGTGTCTATAATCCCAGCTATTCGGGTGGCTGAGGCAGGAGAAGCACTTGAACCTGGGAGGTGGAGGTTGCAGTGAGCCGAGATCACACCATTGCACTCCAGCCTAGGCAACAGAGCAAGACTCTGTCTCAAAAAAAAAAAAAAAAAAAGAAAGAAAAAGAAAAAGAAAAGAAAGAAATTGCATCTCAAGATACACAATAAGAAAATGCAAAATAGATATTCTCAGCCTGAAATATGCTTTCAGAGGATGGCATAAGAGAAGGCGCCTCTGGTTTGGTTTCAAACTAATCCATACAAAAGGTTACAAAGTGCATATTAGGTAATGTCAAGTATGTGAGAGTAAGTCAAATATTTGTTAAAGTTTATTTTAAACGTAGGAAGGCAGCTCATTTAAGAAATAGAACAGTATTAAATCATCTTTTGATGTGAAAAATACCCTTTTAAAACTGAACAATTATGCTACAACTCTGTTTCACCGAAAGGAACTTACTTTCTTGTGAATCAGCTACAGAGCTCTGTGTAACACATGAATACAAGACCTAGTTCCATGACAGGTATCACTGTGGGACTCAGCCAGGCAGGTGTGAAGGAGGGAGGGGTGTGGTCTGGGGAAGCCTCTGCCTCCTGCGGTCACAGGCAGATACATGGAAGGAGGAACAATTGCTGTAAAAGACGACGGAATACAGCGTCATTGTGAACCATTTGGAGTAAGTCCCCAGATCAAGTCAGAAGAATGACCATTTTTAGGAAAAGTCTTTACGTATATTTCAAATCTGATTCATGAATCAGGACAGGCCCCCAAATAAACACCACAGTTTTGAACTTCTGCTACTTTTTTCTTTTTTTCTATTTCTAAGTGAATAAAAGTTCACTTTTCCCTCCTTTAAGCCCATGAAAGAGCTAATTATTCTAAATTGTTCTGAATCTTCCTACATCTTTTTATCTATGGCTGTAAAAATATCTATAAAGGTATGTACATATATATAATATAGCTTATATATTTTACATATAACATGTATAAACATTTGTACATACATCTACACATAAACAGATGTATAAGCACTTGCAGATGTCAACATATATACTCAAATTTATACATATGTATGTCTGTCTATAAATATAAGTGCATAGACACATAGAATATTACTCATAGAAAAAGGAGATCTACAGAAGTGTTCAACAATTTGCATATTTCCCCATCTTTTGCAACATGCTTCTTATGTTTAATAAAACATCATGGACAGCCTTTTAACCAATGACCCCTATGGACATACTTGATTTATCACAACGGCTGCAGAGTATACATTCCATTGTACTGTAATTTATTTAGCTTCACTCTATTAGTAGACGTTGAGATCACTTTTCTTCCTTCTCCAAATGCTGGGATTAACAGCAGTGTACATAGGTCTTTACAGCCTTGCTAGTATTTCTAAAGAACAGATTTCCAGGAGTAGATTTTCCAAGCCATAAAAATAAACTGAATTCTGAGATCACTCTGAACAGAATAGTATGTTTTTTGGTGGATCTCAGAAGGAAAGGAAGGCATTCGCTGTGAGGACACCCTTTCAGCAGACTCAGAATAAGTCATTATCTGAATGTTTTATCAGTGTCATCATTAATACTGCGAAATGCATGCATTTGAGGATTCTATGGATTCAAGATAGGGTTAGTGCTGTCTCTTTTATATTGTGTGTGTGTGTGTGTGTGTGTGTGTGTGTATGATGTGCATGCAATTTGGTAAAGAACCATATTTATTTTCATCTTTATTTCTCCGTGAGATTCTAAACCAAGTTATCACTTTGCCTAAGAGCTTTTCTAGGGAAATAAATTAAAAACACATCCAGAAGCATAATAAATAAGAAACTGCATCTTTTCCATCTATTTTAGGCTTCCAAAGTATGCTATTTATTCTAAAAAACTGTCCTTTATTGAAATACTAAGCGTATTCTGCTGTCTCTGAGATAGACAAAATTCCTACTTGTAGTTTTAGGAAAAAATACAGTTTCTACTCATTTAGTTAACAAATAAAGCATTTACTAAATAAATTCTAAATACTGTAAGGGATAAGTATAATACCAAAAACTAGGTGTTTACCCTGAGGAAGTTCTCATCACCCTAAGGCATTTATAGTAGGAATAATATATAGAAATATAAAAAATATTTCTTCGTACTTGGCAGGACAGTGGGAGATATAAAAATAGTAAGAGAAGGCTCATCCATTTCGGGAGCTTAAAATCTAGGGTGTGACAAATATTGTGAGTACAAACATATTTCTCTGCTGCTGCAAAAGAGGGAAACTGTCATGTCTAGCTTCAAGATGGATCTGGGACCTGAACTGAATCTCGAAGTGCAGGTGGGATCTTGAAAGGTAGGGGGTAGAGAGAACATTATCAGTGGTGGTGAAGAATGAGCAAAGATCCAGAAACGGGCAACAAACCACAGTTTGGTTTAGCTGCAACTTGGTGTACCTGGGGGAGAAAGTTGAGATAAAAGGAAAGATAGGTTACTGTTAAGTCCTAGAGAACTTTGAATGCAACGTAACGAGCTTATTTGGCATATGGTGGGAATGGATGAAAGCTTGGCAGAAGGCAGAATGATAATTTTCCCAACTAGGGCTTTAGGAACATTAATCCACTTGGTGTCATTCAAAGAGACAGATATATGGAAGGAAGAAAACCGGATAGAACACCATTGTACTCATTCAAAGAAAACATTCTGATGCCACATTCATTAGAATCCAGCAGCATCTTTGCTTACTGAAGCCATGTGATCTACAAGTGAGCTGGCTATATTACCTGGTTTTGATGGTAACCCAATTTTTTTTTTCTCACCTTGCCAGGACAAACGAAAGATTAATGTCTGGATGCAAGCAATAGGGGGCCCATTATTTCAGATGCTTATTTTGAAAAACTTCCAATTGGTCCTCCCGTAACTGAGGCTTTCTCTCCTTTTCAGCATCTCATCCAGTATGGTTTTTTAAAATTATATTCAGTAGGCATTAAAGTCAATCTTCATATTTTCCACTGTTATGGTTTAAAACCCTAAATGGATTACACTGACAATACCGACAAATTTAATCTTCCTCATATATAACTTGAGGATAAAAGGTCAAAAAGGAAACATGTTTCTCTCCTCTCCTACAGATAAAAATGCAAATAGCTAGTTTCCTTTGAAGTTTGTAAATATAGCATGTATTCTGTGTTCTTGTATAGCATTAAATAGGCCACTGTGATACAGTAAAAGTTAACTCTTCAAAGTCTCTGCCTGGCTGAGAAAAAGGGCTATTTTTCTTCTAACATAGATTTCATGACTATGATAAAGTCAATTGTATGGCAATATGTTATTTGATTTATAAGGAGTACAATTCCTAAAGCAACTATTTTGGACAGAGTCTTTCACCTTTTATTTAGAAAATAAAATAAAAGTCTCAGGGATCGCCTTCTTAGCACACACTGTCCCTGGCCCCCAGAAAGTGATCCAGACAGTCTCTAGGTTCAGAGGCTCATGATCTATGAGAAATGACAATACCAGTTTCTGGGACTTAGCACAGAGGTGGGTGGGAAGGACGGAGAAGGGAGTTGGGGCCCAATGCTGAGGAACCTTCAATGGCCCCAAGACGGAAGCAGAACAGCAAGAAAATGATGATGGGGTAACAAGGCAATAAGCAGCTTCCATGTATTCAGCATGGGGTCTGTGCCAGGCCTTGGGGGGAGTGTGGCCCTGTTTAAGACCTGGAAACCCTCCTCCAACCCTTTGTCAGGCTATCACATTCCTTAAGCCTCCCGTTGCAGAGTTTCAGGGACGATATCTTGAAATCATATCAAAAAACAGATTATGGGCAATACAGAACATGGTGAAAGAAGGTGAGATAAAGTCCAACGATAGGACTTCCATTTTCCCTGCAGCCAGATTCCCCAGGCTGATCCCTCAGGCTGATCCCTCAGGCTGATCCCCCAGGCTGATCCCCCAGGCTGATTCCCTCAGGCTGATCCCTCAGGCTGATTCCCTCAGGCTGATCCCCCAGGCTGATTCCTCAGGCTGATCCCCCAGGCTGATTCCTCAGGCTGATTCCCCAGGCTGATCCCTCAGGCTGATTCCTCAGGCTGATCCCCCAGGCTGATTCCTCAGGCTGATCCCCCAGGCTGATTCCCTCAGGCTGATCCCCCAGGCTGATTCCCTCAGGCTGATCCCTCAGGCTGATCCCCCAGGCTGATTCCCTCAGGCTGATCCCCCAGGCTGATTCCTCAGGCTGATCCCTCAGGCTGATCCCCCAGGCTGATTCCCTCAGGCTGATCCCCTAGGCTGATCCCTCAGGCTGATCCCCCAGGCTGATTCCCCAGGGTGATTCCCTCAGGGCTGATCCCCCAGGCTGATCCCTCAGGCTGATCCCTCAGGCTGATCCCCCAGGCTGATTCCCTCAGGCTGATTCCCTCAGGCTCCTCCCCCAGGCTGATCCCTCAGGCTGATTCCTCAGGCTGATTACTCAGGTCATGCTGATCCCTCAGGCTGCTTCCTCAGAGGCTGCTGGGAAAATAGAAGTCATATCATTGGACTTCATCTCAGGATTTCCATTCACTTACTGAAAACTTCTTTAAAGCATAAAATAATCATTTGTGAAAACAGCATTAAACTGTTATATTCCTTCAAAATATACTATCCACATATTACATCTCATGTCTAAAAGATACTTATTTGTACATTTATAAAAAATGAATTAGATAAAGTTAAAATAAATGACAAATAATGTAATTGTTCTCTTCTAACCCAGTGCTTGACACAGAGTGTATTGATAGCATTTGACAAATGACATGAAATAGAATTTTGTGATTAATTTTTTTTGTCTTATTTGACGTAATTATTTTTGGTTTCGTGCCAACTTCATAAAGAAGGCAAGATACTGGCAGGAGAATTGTAATATGTCTATAATAGACTGATGGACAGTGGATTTAATGGAATATCTTCAAGTTCACTATTGAGGTTAATAAGCCTAAAATATCTTAAAACTAAATTAAGACACTTTCTGCCTTAAGAAGGCATCTTTAAAAAAGTTTGATATCATTTTAGCTGACTCTGGAAGTACGTAGCAGTTCTTTTGCAAAAAGTGCCATTTGCAACCCAGATAAGAATAAAGTTTCTTTCTTCCCTGCATGTGTCTTTAGAAGAAAACCATCTTCCCTAATCGTCATCTTTGCAAATGTCTATTTTAAATTTTTTGCCTCAAAATATCTCCTGTCGGATACTCCAGCTATTTTCTCTTTTTGCCTACTCTTAAAGGGGTAGATGCTGTATTTTTTATTACAGATCTCTGATATAAAATTGTTTCTGACAAATGTTAGATTGTAGTTCTAACATTAACGTTTCCAAGTAAACGATATGAACAGTCTTCTCCTATTTACTCTGTTGGTGTAAAGGTGCTCATATTTCTTGGTCAAATCTCTTGAGTTTTTTCATTTCAGGTAGGTATAATGAGAGCAATTTGCAGTTCCAATGTCATGCACAGTATTTGAATTGGAACAAAAGGAGGTATCCAACAACAAAATCTTGCTTGCTGAGTGAAATTATTTTATTTTATTTTATTTTATTTACTTTTTTGAGACGGAGTCTTGCTCTGTCGCCCAAGTTGGAGTAGAATGGCGCGATCTCAGCTCACTGCAACCTCCGCCTCCCAGGTTCAAGTGACTCTCCTGCCTTAGCCTCCCGAGTAGCTGGGATTACAGGCATCCACCACCACGCCCAGCTAATTTTTGTATGTTTAGTTTCACCATGTTGGCCAGGCTGGCCTCAAACTCCTGACCTCAAGCAATCCACTCGCCTCGGCCTCCGAAAATGCTGGAATTGAGAGTGAGCCACCGTGCCCAGCCTGACTGGAGTAATTTTAAATGCCTTTAGTTCCAATGAGTTGTTTTGGTGGAAGCTGTGGTAAAATACCCAGCCTTTCCCCAGAGGCCCCTGTGGTTGTACCACTGAAGTAAAATGTTCTGCAATTATAATGACTGCCAATGTGCTTTGGTAAATTTGGTAGCTCAAGGGCCATATTTCCGGTTGTCTGTAATTTATAGGAATGTAAATCTTTGTTTTCTCTGTTCATGCAAGAACCCACTTATGCTTTTGGGAGATATTATTTTTATAAGCAAAAAGTTTTAACTGAAAAGTTGGACCAAAATTAAAACACCCACCTCCTGCTTCATTAATAATGCATTTCTATTTTGCTCTAAAATGGTACTCACCCTTTTTTCACATGACCTTTCCTCCACGTTCCATCTCTTCATTATGATCTCCAAAAACATTTATAGCCAGGTATTGAAACAGGAAGTTTCCTTGTGCCCCTCGCGGGGCGTGTGATGGGGGCGTGGCTCACTTCTTCAGTGCCCCGCTGCTCTAGGGGAGCATACAGACGGGCTGTTAGAACCCACAGCAGTGTCTAGGGGTGAATGTTTACAGCTCCTGACACCCCAGTGGGCATGGGTTACAGGGTGCTCTTTTAGTTTAGTCATCTGTAGGCAGCTTGTGTTAGCTCAGTTAGATCCCTGCCTTATCACAAGGACAGAGGGCTTTCTGTATCCCAGGGTTCTGGCCTTTGTGTACCAGAAGAATCGGATCACAGGTGGGCTTGGAGAATGAGAATGAGGTTTTATTGAGTGGAAGTAGCTCTCAGCAGCTGGGAGCCAGAAGGGAGATAGTTTTCACCTGGAGTCGGGCTGCTCAGCAGCCTGGGCTCTCCTCCAACGGCCTCAGCCAGACTCCACATCGTTCTGCCTGTCAGTGGCCAATGTGCTGGTGGCTGTTGGTGTGTTCCGTTGACGTCCAGCCACCTGTGTGTTCCTCCACTGATGTGCTCTTCTCAACGTCCAGCCGCCTGTGTCTGCCTGCTAGGCTCTCGGGGTTTTTATAGGCACAGGATGAGGATGTGGAAGGCCAGGGTGGTGTTGGGAAATGCAACATTGAAGCAGGAAAACGAAAATGTCTGTCCCCGCCTAGGTCCCTGCGCCAAACCCAAGAGTAGAGCCATAGGCAGAGACCATGCCCTCCTCTACCCAGCACTTCCCTTTCCTACCTTCCATATCGGTTAAAGCGACATGCGCTTCCCTTCCCAGCACTTCCATATCAGAATGGCCTCTTTCAATTCTGGCAGTAATAATATTCTGGGTCCAAAGCAGTTAGTACTGATGATTTTCATGGCATGTGCGGGGAGAACCTAAAGGATTAGGAGATTACAAAACCAAGTGAGGTTTGCTATTAGTCTTGCTCTGTTGCCCAAGCTGCAGTGCAATAGCATGATCTCAGCTCACTGCAGCCTCAACTTTCCTGGCTTAAGCAATCCTCCCACCTCAGCCTCCCTAGTAGCTGGGATTGCAGGTGCATACCACCACGCCTGGGTGATTTTTTGTATTTTTAGTAGAGATGGGGTTTCACCATGTTGCCCAGGCTGATCTCAAACTCCTGGGCTCAAGCAATTCACTCTCCTTGGCCACCAAAGTGTTGGGATTACAGGTATGAGCAGCCACACCTGACCGTCTTATCCTTCTTCATGCCTCAAACTGGATCCTACTCAGACATGTTGTAACGAATTAGTATGAGTTTATTTTGGCACAAAAATTTGAATCCATGCATCGTTTTTCTATAACATGCATTTTCTGTGAACTTTTGAAGTTTCCTCATATGGTGGGCAGAAGGGGCACTGGGAAATCTCCAGAGACTTTCCATAAATCATACAATTTCTGAAATGTTTATAGTAATAGCATTTTGCACACTTAACCTAGAGGAGGCTAGTGTTTCTTCAGATCTGAAAATTCTTCCTATGCAACTCTTAAAATAACACATTAGACAGACCTAATTATTTCTAGCATCTCTCTATTTATAAGTTGAAAGAACAAGCTTTGGTGATTTTCCAGGGCCGTTTGGGAGATCTCAAAGTTAGTTTTAGGTAGAAAAAAAATCCTGAAACTTCTATTTTTTAATCTAAATTTGGAGTTCAGTGTTGGGAAGGTAAAATTAACAATTGTGAGATTTTGTTACTAGATTAATACAGGATCATGAATAAGTGAGGGGAAAAAACCTATTTCTCAAGGTACAACATATATTTAAAATACAAACGTAAAACGTAGAGGATGAAGACAATTCTAAAGAATCTTGGCTCTTCCTTAAGCAATGCAACATTTTTTGCCCTTAAATAATCAAGGGCATAATAAAGTCATCTAAAATCACAGAAAACTATTCTGATGACACAGAATCTCTGCTCTGTAGGCAGATTAGACAGAAGGCAGAGGAATTTGCTTTCACTGGACATGTTTTCACATTGTGGGTCAAGGCCTAATCAGTAAACCAATGAAGCAAACCCATTGAAGTTGAGTAATTTTTGCTAAGATTTTTATGTATCTTTGTAGTTTCTTTTTAGACATGTGTAGGCATTTGTATTAGTCCATTCTCACATGGCTATCAAAATACTACCTAAGACTGGGTAATTTATAAAAGAAAGAGGTTTAATTGACTCGCAGTTCCACATGTCTGGGGAGGCCTCAAGAAAATGACAATCATGACGGAAGGCAAACGAGAGGCAGGCATCTTCTTCACAAGGTGACAGGAGAGAGAAGTGCTGAGGGAAAGGGGAAGAGCCCCCTTATGAAACTATCAGATCTCTTGAACACTCGCTCATTATCATGAGAACTGCATGGAGGAAGCGCCCCCATGATTTAATTACCTCTTCCTGGTCTCTCTCAATACCTGGGGATTATGGGGATTACAGGGATTACAATTCAAGGTGAGATTTGGGCAGGGACACAAAGCCTAACCATATCAGCATTATAAACCAACGAAGTCAAATTCACTCTCCAGGTGGTGTACTTCCTTTACATTGTAGGACAAACAGACCCTTTAGGACAAAATATGATCCGAAGACTTCTGGGGTTCCCTGAAATGTTTGCAGGGGAACTGTGAGGCCAAAGTTATTTTCATAACAACAATAAGCTACGGAATTTTTCAGAGGCTGTATGACCACAATAGATTCAATGGAGAAGCAGACTTGAAAATCCATCAGTTGTCTATTAAGCCAAACATTCAGGATATTTTTGTAAAAATGTTCAAGATTGTCATTTTTCTCATACAAATTTTCTTTAAGAAAATGTTATTGACATTATTATCTAATGGAGTAGTCATTGTTATTTCCCAGTACATTAATAAATATATATATTTTTATTTCTCAGTTTTGTTTTTGTTTTTGTTTTGAAACGGAGTCTGGCTCTGTCACCCAGGCTGGAGTGCAGTGGCTAATCTCGGCTCATTGCAGCCTCTGCCTCCCAGGTTCAAGCAATTCTCCTGCCTCAGCCTTCCAAGTAGCTGGGATTACAGACATGCATCACCACACCTAGCTAATTTTTGTATTTCAGTAGAGACAGGGTTTCATCATGTTGGCCAGGCTGGTCGCAAACTCCTGACATCTCCTGCCTCCGCCTCCCAAAGTGATGGGATTACAGGTGTGAGCCATGCCACCCAGCCGGTTTTAGTGATTTAAAACGTCAAATATTGATACTTATAACCCATATTATAAACTACAGAATAAAACATCTTTAGCTTCCTCAGTAATTTTTAAGAATCTACTGGATGGAGAGACAAAATGTTGAGAACGGCCGCTTTATTCAAAAACGAGTCTTTGTTCTTGAAAAAGAAAGGCACATACATGTTTTTCTTTTTCTCTTGCTCTTCCTGCTAGTGTAGTTGTAACCATCTGTATAAATATAATTTCTATTTCAGCAAGATAGTTGACAGATAATTGAGATTGTGTGTTGTACCAAGCAAAGTCAGAGACACACAAAACATGATTTTCTTTATAGCTACATACATCCTTTTTTTGCTTTGTGAAGTGGCAAAAATGAAAATGGTCATTAACATAAGCTAAAGATGTGGCTTCCCTTGAGCATTTAAAAATGAAAATAAAAGAATACAAACTTAAAATGATGCTTAATAATGTTTCAGTATTCTTTTTATCTTACTTTGAAATTTTCTGAGTATCAAATGATTTTCAATTTATTTAATATTATTTCGAGGTTTTAACTTGCCTAAAGATCTTGGAAAGCATTTTTAAGGTGATATTCTGGAAAACGTAATTATAGTTGATATAAAAATATAAATGATTCAATGAACACAAATTTATATTTTTAATGATCTTAAACATTATGTGGGAGGAAGCACATTTGAACTGTTTCGGAAACATAAGCCGATATAAAACTTTATATATGTTTGCTTTGTAATTAACCATGATATATCAGAGAAAAGACAACTGTATTTTTTTCACATTGCAAAGATTAACCTTAATTATGTTAACTGAGATTTTAAAAAATATTTCTGAAATTTTTATAAGTTTTCTGTGAACTTCAGCATTAAAAAACATTTTTAGGCTTTTTAAAGGAGTCACATAACTTGGAAAAATATGGTTGATGCTTTTCACTAAAGCATTCACTAAAGTTCCTGCTAAACGCTGTGATAGCATTGCCTTCAATGGATGAATTATTTTCTTCTCCTCTACAATCTCCTAATCAGTAAGAAATTAAATCATTTTATTCTCTTGAAATCACAGTTTCGTGCTGAATTCTTTTGTAATATTTTATCGTGTATATTTTGATAACTATGCTTATTAAAATCTTTCTGCTTTCCATAGGGGAAAGTACAAATAATCCATAAGTAATCTTCAGCATCAATACCTATAATCTATTGTTAAATATTTTGTGTGCTTTTAAAATTCAGAGGAACTCTTTACTCTGCTTTCTTTCAGAATGGTGTTTGTTCTCATGCCATTATTAAAATAGGTGCCCCTGTCTTTCTCAGGACAATTTTTGTTGGTCAGTGCCTCAGTCCGTTGTGTGTCACTATAACAGAATACCACAGACTGGGTAATTGATAAAGAAATCTACTTTTTACAATTTTGGAGGCTGGGAAGTTCAATATCAAGGGATAAATATAGACGCAAATTCACCTTCCAGTACCTTCTTGGAACTTCACACAATGCCTCTGGGGGTGCTGGGTGCCATGCCTACTTTTTTCTTTTCTTTTCTTTTCTTTTTTTTTAATCAATCGAGGCAGTGTCTCACTCTGTCTCCCAGGCTGGAGTGCAGTGGTGTGATCTCACCTCACTGCAACCTCCACCTCCCGGTTTCAAGCAATTCTCTTGCCTCAGCCTTCCAAGTAGCTGGGACTACAGTTACATACCACCATGCCCAGATAATTTTTTTGTATTTTTAGTAGAGACAGGGTTTCACCATGTTGACTAGGCTGGCCTCAAACTCCTAACCTCAAATGATCCACCCGCCTTGGCCTCCCAAAGTACTGGGATTACAGGCGTGAGCCACCACGCCTGGCTACCGTGTCTACTTTGACGTCCCACATCCATGGGTTCATTCATTCATTCATTCAAAAACAATCTATTACATATTTTTTTCAGCTCCTGTAACCAATTACCACAAAGGTAGCGGCTAAAAATAACACATGTGTATTATCTTTGAGTTTTGTAGGTCAGAAGTCCTAAAAATCAAGGTGTTGGCAGAGTTATGTTCTTTCTGGAAGCTCTCAGGGAAAGTCCTTCTCCTTGTGCTTTCCAGGTTGTAGAGGTGCTGCCATTCCTGGGCCCATGGCCCCTTTCATCCTCATGGCCAACAGTAGCTGGTGGCCTCTTTCTTGTGACACTCTGACTCTGACTATCCTGCCTTCCCCTTCTATCTTTTAAGGATCCTGTGATTATATTGCTACCACCTAAGTAATTCAGGATCCTCACCATATTTGAAGATCACCTGATTATTATCTACAACTTTGATTTCCCCTTGCCATGTAAAGTAACATATTCCTATTTGCAGGGTTTTTGAATTTG